>NC_092720.1:190526605-190575968 GCF_047496885.1 Scyliorhinus torazame
GCCCCCCCCTCTCCGTCTCGCCCCCCCCTCTCCGTCTCGCCCTCCCTCTCCGCCTCTCTTGCCGTCTCCACTAAATTTCCCTTCCTGTTTCCAGGCTGCTGCATCTATGAGAAGCCGAGGGCCTTTGGTGAGAGCTCATCGGAGAGCGAGGACGAAGATGGCGGCTGTGGCAACGCTCACTGTGTCAGGGGCCACAAGAAACCGTTTTCGGGCGACGGCCCACATCCGCGGACCACAACCACGATGCTCAGAACTCGAAACACGGACTCAGTCAGCCACCAGAAAATTGAAGGGTCAGGGAGGGGGTGCTGGAACCATTGAAGCCCAGGGTGGGGGGGGGAAAGGAAGAGGGGTGGGATGATGTGCCTCTCCCCTGATGTGGCATCCACTCTACACACTAATCCCCCCCCCCCCCCCCATCCCAACCCCTCCACCTCCCTCTCCTGCCCACCGCCTGACCCTCGTCTCCGTAACTGGACATGCTAACTGAAGGTTCTCAAACAATTGTGATATTTGCTTTTCTTTATGAGGAGAGGTGTGTTTTTTTTTTAAAAGAAAACTCTAGATCTGTAAATTTCTATGGCATTTGTAAATTTATTTAAACGGGAACCATTTTTGCCATTTGCTGCGAATCCCCGGGAGGGTGCATGCGGCGCGCGGGCCACAACTTGAGACCCGCCAATCGGGTTTGCACGTATGATAATCTCAAATACATTTGGAATTGGGGCGAGAGACGGGCAGAAACTAATCGCTGCGCCACCAAAACACAGTGCGAGCTGACTGGGCTGCCAAACACAACACAGGGCACATGCATCGAGTCTGGCATGTCAGCTAGAACAGTACAGCCTCTGGCAGGTGGGTAGAACATGGTTAATAGAGCGAGAGTCGGGGGCAGCACGATGGTGCAGTGGGTTAGCCCTGTTGCCTCACGGCGCCGAGGTCCCAGGTTCGATCCCGGCTCTGGGTCACTGTCCGTGTGGGAGTTTGCACATTCTCCCCGTGTCCTGCATGGATCTCACCCCCACAGCCCAAAGATGTGCAGGATAGGTGGATTGGCCACGCTTAATTGCCCCTTAATTGGAAAAAATGAATTGGGTACTCTAAATTTGTTTTAAAAAATAGGGTGAGAGTCACTGTCCAGGTTTTATAGGATCCATAGATTTTATTTTATAAATTTAGAGTACCCAATTCATTTTTTCCAATTAAGGGACAATGTAACATGGCCAATACGCCTACCCTGCACATCTTTGGGTTGTGGGGCGAAACCCAGGCGAACACGGGGAGAATGTGCAAACTCCACACGGACAGTGACCCAGAGCCGGGATCGAACCTGGGACCTCGGCGCCGTGAAGCAGCAGTGCTATTCACTTGCTGCCCCATGGATCCATTGATGAGGGTGGGTTAAGTACGGCATATGTGTGGCTGCGTCACTGCGTGGGTGTGTGGCAGTGTCTGTCAGTGTGTGTGTGTGCCTCTCTGGATCGGTAGGTGTGTGTGTGTGCCTCACTGGGTTTGTGGATGGGTGTGTCCTGGGTCTGTGGGTGGGGTGTGTCTTTCTGGGTCCTGTGTGTGGGGTGTGTGCTTCTGAGTCTCTGGGTGGTGTGCACGCGTCTGGGTCTGTGGGTGCGCGCGCATTTCTGTGTGTGGGGGCATGCGTGTTTGTGTGCGAGGGGGGCGCGTGCGTTTCTGTGTGCGCGCGCATCTCTGGATCTGGGTCTGCGCGTGTGTCTGGGTCTGTCTCTGGATGCAGGCGAGGAGTGGGAGAGATGCAAGCTCTTTCTGTGTCAGTTGTGGCAAGGGTTCAAGATCGCTCTCTCTGCTTCTTGAGCATGGACATTACACACATTTACTGCCGGATGGGAGGAATTTCAGACTGTAGGGGCTGGGTTGAGCTGCCTTGCCTACTACACGATGGGTGATTGTACTGTGTGGCTTGGGGTTGGTGCGATGCTGTTCTGCTTGTGATCATTGTTACTGATTGTTATTTAATGCTGGAGGAGGAGGTGATCCTTTGCTGGTAAAATGTATTGAAATAAATGGTCTTGCTGAACACAAAGATAAATGTGTGAACCCACTCAGAGGAGTTGGCTGGTGACCCATCATCAGTCATGAGGCGAGGTTAGAGGAAGCGAACAGTTGTGATCAGCAGATTGGTATCGAAGAATATAACCTGATGCTGCGAAGGTGGTTCTCTAACTGAATGAAAATCAACATGGTGCGATCCTTCGACCTATTACAGGTAGTAGTATAGTGCTGGCAAATCTTTAGAGAAATACCTCCAAAACCCACTCCACTCTTCCTTCCCCACATTCCCTTTTGGTCTGCTGCTCCTTTTAGAACCCATGGCAGCACTACAGCGCTGGAGGTGGCCATTCGGGCCATCAAATCTGCATTGACTCTCCGAAAGAGCACCCTACCTAGGCCTACTGACCCGCTTCTTTCCCATAACCCCCGCGCGGTGATCACGGCCAATCCACCTAACCTGCACATCTTTGGACTGTGGAGAAAACCGGAGCTCCCCGGAGGAAACCCACGCACGCACAGGGAGAACATGCAGACTCCACACAGACAGTGACCTGAGGTGGTCTCTTCTATTCCCGCCGCACCCACCCCGGTGATTTCATTTCCGACTTAACACCACACACAAACCATACGGATCACCCGGGCCGTGTGGGAATCGGTCGTTGTGTTGCCTGCATTACAAGTCTTACTGCACTTCAATGGTAAGCTTGAGGTGGTGGTGCTGACGCTGGCCACCTGCTCCCCATTGACCCCAGGCGGGCTGGCGAGGCGGCGCTGAAGGAGCCATGGCGCGTTGCTGCAGCGTTTGGTAGCAGATTAAGTAAATGTTTGTGGAGCCACAGGTCACTTTAATTCACTGCAGAGGGACCCTATTACCGCGTGGATCAACTGTAGGAGAAGATGGAGCAATGACACTTCATCAGAACACTGCTTAAGCTATAGACTGACTCACCAGCTATGTTAAATTATAAACTGATATGCTTCGCTCTCAATAATGAACAGTAGGCGCCTGAAGAAAAATTGGCGACAGAATCAGAGAGGTGATGAGGACAATATCTTTTTACACAAATAGCTGACATTTGAATGCACTGTCTGAAAGACGGCAAGCATAGAATCATCAGTAACATCCTTGATCCGCCTCCAGGTACCAGACCAGAGGAGGGTGTTGGGGACCACTGAATTGGATTGGTCCACGATAGTGAATTATCGAAGTACTGCAGCGGTTTACTGTTCCTTTTTGCAGTCCAGCTGACCAGTAAACCCTCCCGCTCTTTCCCACCTGCCAATCGGGCACATTGGAAGGATTTGCAGGCTGGCAATCGTCCTGTTTGGCCACATTACTGACGCATCTTGCGTGGCAGTCAAGACCCGAAGCGGGACTCAAACCCAGAACATCTGGCCCAGAGGGAGGAACGGTACCACTGCACCACAAGAATCTCTATTACATAGATACTTGGGAGAAGACTGCAGGGCCAGGGGGTAGAGTTGGGGCAGTGGGACTAATTGGATAGCTCTTTAAAGGAACTGCACAGACACAATGGGCCGAATGGCCTCCTGTACTGCAGGCTTCTATGATGTAGCTGCAAACTTTCCTGTGCTTCCACCAGTGCCAGAACAGCTGTTTCTGTTCTGATATCCAACATAACGTTTGTCCTCGCAAACTAACCGCTCGCATTACAAACGTCTGTTAGCTGGGAGAGAGATTGCCTGGGGTTTGCCATTCATTGCATAAAGATGCTCCCAGGCAAAGTAGCCCTGGCTGTCCTGATGAACTCTTGGCCACTGCCGCCTTCCTGCTCCATGGTGGGATTCTCCCCACCTGCCACCCTGTTGCTTTGGCCTGGCTCCTCCCATTTGCCTCCCGGTCCAAACTTTGACCTATTATCCCCAGTCTGTAGCTGGCCCTGGCTCCAACTCGTCCCCATTTTCTTCTCGCAACGTTTAAGTGGTCTGTGGTTGATAGGTTTCCCATTAGGTGTTTGCCTGCGGCAATACGGCTGTCACTCCATGTCGGGGTCGAAGACCTCCCTAAACCACTGGAGGTATCCAACTCTGCAAATACAAGAGCCATATATATATATATATATATATATATACATATATAGATATATATATATTTATATATAAATATGGGGGCGGGTGGGGGAAACAGATTAAAGAGCCAAAAGGAAGCAGGGGGCGCGGCTCGGGAATCAATGATTTAATTTACATTGTCTCTCTGAAGGAAGAAGATATCAAAGTCATAATTTGTCTTTAAATAAGGTAATTGAGACACTGGGTGGGCTTAAAAAAGAATACAGTGGGAATATCAGAAAGACTGGCTGCACTGAGAATTGATGAAGTCACCGTGGCCAGCTGGGATACATATGAGGGTGCGAAAGGGATTAAAGGTGGAAATTGCAAAGGTACTGACCTTAATTCTCCAGTCTTCCTCAGACGGACCCTGGTGCCAAAGGACTGGAGAATGGCACCTCTGTTCAAAAAGGGTGTAATGATAATCCGAGCAACTACAGACTGTCGGTTCAATCCCGGTGGTGGGAAGGCCCTTGGGAATGATAACCCGGGAGGAAAGGGAACAGTGATGTGGACGGGTCGGAAGTTAATTAAGGATATCCAACATGGGTTTGTTTAATGGAAAATGGTGCTTCAATGATTTCAGATTTTCTTTTGCGGAGGGTCGATGCAATAAGCTGGTTGATATGTTTGTGTTTGGACTTCTGAATGGTGTTTGGTAAGCTGCCAGGTAGTAGGCTGTCCAGCCAATTTGAGTCCCGTAGAACAAAATGGGCATAAAGTTGGTCGACAGGCAGGAAACTAGAGTAGTGGTGACCAGTTGTGTTTCAGACTGGAGGAAGTGGGGGTTCCATATGGGGTCAGGGGAAGGGGCGCTACTCTTGTTGATATATATTAATGACCCACTTGGGTGTGAGGAACACAATTTGAAAATTTGCAGCCAACGCAAACTTTGTAAGCATAGCGTTATGAACTCCACTGATGTTCAAAGCGAGGACATCCCAAATCCCAGAAGGGAAGCTAGGAACGCCATATTTTTCGATTTGGAAAAAATGTGAATAAAGAGTTGAAACCCAGTGAGGAAAGGGGTCAGTCTCATTGTATATTATTAGAATCAAACGTTTATTAAACTTTAAAACAAACAACAAGAAAAACACCGGCAAAGAACAGCATTTACAATTAACTACAATATTGATTGCCCAGACAGTATGCTTACATTTTCCCCAATCCAAATCTATCCACTTTCCGAAACTCTTGAGAATATACCTTCCCCAAAACAACACCCCATCGGTTTTAACACCAAGCCAAATCCAGTCAATAATTACCACACAGGGCCTGTAGCTTTCTTCTAGTTTTGCGTAGTACTAGGGCAAACTTCTGCTTTTTCCTTTTCTTCACAACAGCTTGATTCTTCTGAGAGAGTTCTGCTTTGTAACTGCGTGTGGCTATGACATAGGTCCCTGCACTGCCGCATTAACAAAGTATCTATTTCATCTTGCTATTTGGCTGATCTGCTTCTCCCATGTCCTCAGTTCAGCTAAATCCCTATCATTTTTTAAAAAATCCAATTCTTTAATTTTTGTTATATTCCAACTTCCTAATAAAAGTGAGCCATGCGGAGGATCATGATAGACTTCAAGAGGACACGGGCAGTCTGGTGGAATGGGCAGACAGCTGGCAGTTGAAATATAAGCAGGGAAGTGGAACGTGATTCATTTTGGGAGGAGGATTGAGCAGGGGCAATATAAAAAATTGGACAATTCTGACAGAGCTGCAGGAACAGGGAGACTGGCTGCAAAAATACTACGGTTGCTGGAGGTCTGAAATGAAAACAGTGTTGGAAACACTCAGCAGGTCTGGCAGCATCTGTGGAGAGAGGAAAACAGTTAACTGTTTCGAGTCCAGTCAGCATTGTCTGAAAACAACACAAAAACAATAGAATGTTTTTTTTTAATATATTTTTATTCTCCATTTTCACATTTTCCTTCAAACTTTACATCCCCCCAACAAGCAGTAAATGGTAACAATTACAAAGTCAATGCCCTTAACATCAACAACGATTCCATCCTCCCACCACCCCAACCAACGGCCCACCTGTCCATATATGCATCAAATAAAACCAACCCACGGTGGAAAAAAAACAAATGAGAAAAAGAAAAAGGAGTCCGGAATCACCCATGGTCACCGTTAACCTGCAGAGTTACCCCCCCCCCCCCCCCCCCCCCCCCCCCGGACACTCCATGCCATCCAGCCTCCGAAAGAGTACATAAATGACACCCAAGAGTTGTAAACCCCCCCCCCCCCACTTCCTCTGGTAAAACTCCTCCCCCAACGTCGGTTCCTTCCCCCCCCCCCCCAACTTTCCAACCTGGCAAGACTCATTGGACCCTGTTCTGCCAGGCTCCGATGGCCGCAGCCCCTCACCCCCGTTCACTGGCCGGCTTAAACCGGTCAGCCTGGAGAACCCCGCCCGGGTCTCTTCCCCCCCCCCCCCCTGCCCGGCCCCAGGAAAACCCAGAAGTCCCCTTTAGCACACACATCCCGCATACACACCCACACCCCAAAGAACCCTCATTATAACTGAAAGTCCCATTTCTTTCTTTGTCCAAATATACCCAACGTTGGCTCCTGTAGCCCACACACCAGCACGCAGTGAAACAAAAAAAACAGTCATGAGGCTACATCGGTATCTGACCATTTCTCAATTCTGCCACAGTCCTTCTGCCTTTGCAAACTCCTCCGCTGCTCCCGCCGTCCCAAAATAAAAGTCCTTGAACTTGTCGGTCACCCTCCGCTTCGCTGGATATACGGTGCCACATTGCACCTTGCTAATGTACAGTGCCCTCTTCACCCGGTTCAGCAAGGTAGCATTTGCTTCACAGCTCCAGGTTCGATGCCCGGCTGGGTCACTGTCTGTGCGGAGTCTGCACATCCTCCCCGTGTGTGCGTGGGTTTCCTCCGGGTGCTCCGGTTTCCTCCCACAGTCCAAAGATGTGCAGGTTAGGTGGATTGGCCGTGATAAATTGCCCTTAGTGTCCAAATTGCCCTTAGTGTTGGGTGGGGTTACGGGGATAGGGTGCTCTTTCCAAGAGCCGGTGCAGACTCGACGGGCTGAATGGCCTCCTGCACTGTAAATTCTATGATTCTATAAGGCAGCCCGCCTCCTTGCCAGCTCCACCATAAAGTCCTGGTATACCAGCTCCAGCCCACTGCACCATCCGCTTCTGCTTAGCCCAGCACAGGACCTTCTCCTTCACAGTGTACCTATGGAAGCACAGAGTCACTACCCTTGGCGGCTCACTCGCCTTTGGTTCAGGCCTCCACGACCGATGAGCCCGATCCAGCTCATATCGGGAGGGATCACCACCCCCCCAATAGCTTCGCCAACATCGTGGCAAAATACTCAGTTGGCCTCGGGCCTTCCACTCCTTCGGGCAGACCCACAATCCTCCGATTCTGTTGCCTGGATCTGTTTTCCAAGTCGTCCATTTTGGCTCGCAGACCCTTGTTGACCTCGATCACCTTCCGCAGCTCCTTCCCCATCGAGGTAAGTTGTTCCTGTGCTGCAATAATGTCTCTTCCACTTCCTTCAGCGCCTCACCTTGCTCCCACACCTCTGCCACTGCGCTAAATACCGCCGCCCTCACCGGGGCAATCGCCTCCTCCACCAGCACTTTCAATACCGCCCCCATCTCTTTCCTCATCGCCTTCATGTGTTTTGTGAACTGCCTTTTGAATTCCACGGCCATCACCTTGGTCATTTCTTCAGCCGTGAGCAATGCGGCCTCCCCATGTGCTCCAGCCTCCATTTTCTTTACCCGTCCATTTTCTTTACCCGCGGTGACTTTTCCACTCCCCGATGGACTTTCAGCTGTTTTCACGGCCGTTTTTTTTACTGATCCTCGACATTTCCCTTCCCTGTGCTTTCTCCTGACTTTTACTGCCTTCGCTGCTCCTAGGACCGGATGTTAACCCCCGACAATGCCGTTCCCGAATGGGAGCCCCCCCCCCCCGCCTGCCGTCACCCATGGTTTCAAAAAACAATAGAATATGTTAATTGCAGAATAAAGATCAGCATTGTCTGAAAACAACAAAACTTAAGAACAGAAAAGTGAACACAAAATGGCAGAATTTTGTAATCGGGTAAAAGTTAGCACTGTCTGAAAGCAAACACATACAAATATGTCTTTGGGGGGGGGGGGATAAAGATTCACGACCGAATTCATGGTCCGAAGTTGTTGAACTCCATATGTTGAGTCCAGAAGGCTGTGAAACGGAAGACCTGTGGGTGTTTGCACAAATCATTTTAGGCAGCTGGGCAGGTTGAGAAAGTATTAAAAGGCATATGGGCTTCTGAGGTTTATAAATAGAGGTATATAGCGCAAAAACAAAGTTACAGTGCACCTTTATAAAATTGGCATTCAGCCTCAACTGGAGTATTGTGTCCAATTCTGGGCACCAGATTGTAGGGAAGGCATTCGAGCGGATGCACAGAAGATTCCCCGAAAGGGTCCAGGAATGAGAGTCTTCAGTAACTTGGATGGAACCGTGAAGTTGCCGTTGTTTTCCTGAGAGAAGACCAGGTTGGAAGGAGATTTGATACGTATATTCCAACTCCTAGGTCCAGACATATTAGAGAGGCACTTCTTCTTATTTGACAAAAGAGTCAAGGACCAAGAGAACACAGATTGAAGCTGATTGCCAAAAGAAGCAAGGTGATATTTTGCAACAACATTTTTGCACAATGGGTAATTGTGATCTGGAACACACTGCCTGAGAGTGTCATAGAGGTAGATTCAATTGTGGCTTTTAGAAGAGAATCCAGTAAGTGCCTGAAAGGAAATAGCTTGCAGGGTGGAGGAGATTTTAGACTGGCTAAATTACCCTTGCAGTGAGGCAGCATAGGCTGGAGAGGGTGGTAGGCCTATTGGGCTGAAACTATTCTTGTGATTCGACAATGAAGAGAACGATTCAGCGCAGATAGAAATCAGGCACTGCCTCTTGTGCATTTTGAACCAAGAAGTGTATTTGCTACAGCTTGAGGGAACGGCCAACAATAGTTGATTTTTAAAATGACTGACATACTCCGTTACCTGGACACAGAATTATAGATTCACGGCACAGAATGGGGCCATTCATCCCATCGAATCCATGCTGCCTCTTAACAGAGCAATCTGGCCAGTTACACCTCCATGTGTTTATTCCCTCCAATGGTCCATCTAATTTCCCTCTGGAAGTGTTTTTTTCCGTTTAAATATATATTTAGAGTACCCAATTCTTTTTTTTCTCAACAAGGGGGCAATTTAGTGTGGCCAACGCACATACCCTGCACACATTTGGGTTAGGGGGGTGAGACCCACGCAAACACGGGGAGAATGTGAAATCTCCACACGGACAGTGACCCAGGGCCGGGCCAGTCCTCTGTGGCATAGGCAGCAGTGCTAACCACTGTGTCATGTGCCGTCCCTACTTGTCTGTTTTTGTACTCAATGCCTCTATTTGTGAAGCAGAAGACCTTAAATTCATTGCCAACTATCCCCTCAATGTGTCCTGCCACTTCCGACTGGACATGACTGAACCTCCCCAGTCATTGCAGAGAGGAGTCACTAATGACTTGGTGAAGTTCACCAGGCAAATATCAGATCAAAGAATTAGGTGTGTTTCAGCACGTGGGCATTATGGTCATGACGTGACCCATTAGAAGACTCATTGGTACTAGGGAAGTCAGCAGCCATGAACGGTGATTGGGTGTCCGGAGAAGGCAGCTTTAAGCTCGGTACAAGACAGTGGTAAGGAAAGCAATCAATATCTAAAGATCGTACAAATTGTTTGGGGGGGGGGGGGGGGTGAATTGAGAGGATGGAGAATTGGTTGGACTTGGACAGAAAAGTCGAGCAGATTTGGAGAGTGCTCTGTGGGTTATAAGAAAATTGGTGCTGTTCAATAATTCTCACAGGAAATTAGAACAGGAGAGACTAAAACATGTTAACGAATCTGACAAATCGATGGTAGATTGGACATGAGTTGGCCCATGTCAGGAGATATGAGTTAGCTAATATGTGTGAGTGGGAAATGAGTGAGAGTAGTTTGGGAGAGTGGAATATTAGTATTAACAGTATGGAAGAGTGGAATATGAATGACAGTAGGACGGTGGAGTAGGATATTAGAGGCGAGTGGGATATGAGTCGCAATAGAATGGGAAGTGTGATACCAGTGGCAGTGGTTTGGGAGAGTGGGATATGACTGGCATAGAAAGGCGAATTGGGATGTTAGAAGCAGTGGAATAGGAGAGTGGGATATGAGTGATAGTAGAATGGGAGACTGGGATATGAGTACAGTAGAATGGGAGAGTGGAATATGATGGGCAGTAGAATGGCAAAGTGGGATGTTACAGGCAGTGAAAAAGGAGAGTGGGATATGAGTGTTAGTAGAATGGGATATAAGTGACAGTAGTTTAGGAGAGTTGCATATCAGTGGCAGTAGAATGAGAGAGAGGGATATAAGAAACAATAAAATGAGAGGGAGGGATATGAGTGACAATAGAGTGAGAGAGGGATATGTGTGGCAGTAGAATGAGAGAGGGGGATATGAGTGGCAGTAGAATGGGAGAGAGGGATATGACTGGCAGTAGAATGAGAGAGGGGGATATGAGTGGCAGTAGAATGGGAGAGGGATATGAGTGGCAGTAGAATGGGAGAGGGATATGAGTGGCAGTAGAATGGGAGAGTGGGATTTGAGTGGCAGTAGAATGAGCGAGGGGGATATGAGTGGCAGTAGAATGAGCGAGGGGGATATGAGTGGCAGTAGAATGAGCGAGGGGGATATGAGTGGCAGTAGAATGAGAGGGATATGAGTGGCAGTAGAATGGGAGAGAGGAATATGAGTGGCAGTAGAATGAGCGAGGGGGATGTGAGTGGCAGTAGAATGGGAGAGAGGAATATGAGTGGCAGTAGAATGAGAGGGATGTGAGTGGCAGTGGAATGGGAGAGAGGAATATGAGTGGCAGTAGAATGAGAGGGATATGAGTGGCAGTAGAATAGGAGAGAGGAATATGAGTGGCAGTAGAATGGGACAGGAGGATATGAGTGGCAGTAGAATGGGAGAGAGGGATATGAGTGGCAGTAGAATGAGAGGGATATGAGTGGCAATAGAATAGGAGAGAGGGATATGAGTGGCAGTAGAATGGGAGAGGAGGATATGAGTGGCAGTAGAATGGGAGAGTGGGATATGAGAGGCAGTAGAATGGGAGAGGGATATGAGTGGCAGTAGAATGGGAGAGGGATATGAGTGGCAGTAGAATGGGAGAGAGGGATATGAGTGGCTGTAGAATGAGAGAGGGATATGAGTGGC
Source organism: Scyliorhinus torazame (assembly GCF_047496885.1). Lineage (NCBI taxonomy): Eukaryota > Metazoa > Chordata > Chondrichthyes > Carcharhiniformes > Scyliorhinidae > Scyliorhinus > Scyliorhinus torazame. The sequence goes on from NC_092720.1 coordinate 190,537,991, forward strand.
AATAGAATGGGAGAGGGATATGAGTGGCAGTAGAATGAGAGAGAGGGATATGAGAGGCAGTAGAATGGGAGAGAGGGATATGAGTGGCAGTAGAATGGGAGAGGAGGATATGAGTGGCAGTAGAATGGGAGAGGGATATGAGTGGCAGTAGAATGAGAGGGATATGAGTGGCAATAGAATAGGAGAGAGGGATATGAGTGGCAGTAGAATGGGAGAGGAGGATATGAGAGGCAGTAGAATGGGAGAGTGGGATATGAGAGGCAGTAGAATGGGAGAGGGATATGAGTGGCAGTAGAATGGGAGAGGGATATGAGTGGCAGTAGAATGGGAGAGAGGGATATCAGTGGCTGTAGAATGAGAGAGGGATATGAGTGGCAATAGAATGGGAGAGGGATATGAGTGGCAGTAGAATGAGAGAGAGGGATATGAGAGGCAGTAGAATGGGAGAGAGGGATATGAGTGGCAGTAGAATGAGAGAGGGATATGAATGGGAGTAGAATGGGAGAGGGATATGAGTGGCAGTAGAATGAGAGAGAGGGATATGAGAGGCAGTAGAATGGGAGAGAGGGATATGAGTGGCAGTAGAATGAGAGAGGGATATGAATGGCAGTAGAATGGGAGAGTGGGATATGAGTGGCAGTAGAATGGGAGAGAGGGATATGAGTGGCAGAAGAATGAGAGCGGAATATGAGTGGCAGTAGAATGGGAGAGAGATATGAGTGGCAGTAGAATAGGAGAGGGATATGAGTGGCAGTAGAATGGGAGAGAGGGATATGAATGCCAGTAGAGTGAGAGAGTGGGATATGAGTGGCAGTAGAATGGGGGAGTGGGATATGAATGCCAGTAGAGTGAGAGAGGGGGATATGAGTGGCAGTAGAATGGGAGAGTGGGATATGAGTGGCAGTAGAATGAGTGAGGGGGTTATGAGTGGCAGTAGAATGGGAGAGTGGGATATGAGTGGTAGTGGAATGTTAGGGTGGTACATTGCTAATTGACCGTAGGGCAAAGTTGCTAATCAGTGGCAGGATCTTGGGAGAGTGGGATATGAGTGGCAGTGGAATAGGAGAGCTGGATATGAGCAACAGTAGATTGGGAGAGTGGGGTATGTATATTAGTTGAAGGGGAGAGTGGGTATGAGTCACAGTACATTGTGAGAGTGGGGTATGATGGCAGTAGAATGGGAGAGTGGGATATGAGTGGCAGTAGATTGGGAGAGTGGGATAGGAGTGGCAGTGGAATGGCAGAGTGGGATATGAGTCATTGTAGAATGGGAGTCTTGACAGTGCGGTGGCGCAGTGGGTTAGCCCTGCTGCCTCACGGCGCCGAGGTCCCAGGTTCGATCCCGGCTCTGGGTCACTGTCCAGGTGGGGTTTGCACATTCTCCCCGTGTTTGCGTGGGTTTCACCCCCACAACCCAAACATGTGTAGGCTAGGTGGATTGGCCACGCTAAATTGCCCATAACTGGAAAAAAAAATGAATTGGGTACTCTAATTTTTTTTTTAAAAGTAGAATGGGAGACTGGGAAATGAGTGGCAGTAGATTGGGTGAGTGGGATATGAGTCAGGTTGAATGGGAGAGTGGGATATAAGGGACAGTGGAATGGGTGAGTGGGACATGAGTGGATTCATAGAGAGGAATATGTGATAATTTCTCTCTGTATTTCGAGATGTTTTCTCTTTGTGATTGGAGATGATTTCTCTCTGCGATTGGGGATGATTTCTCTCTCTGTTTCGGATGATTCCTCTGCGATTGGGGATGATTTCTCTTTGTGTGTGGGTATGATTTCTCTTTCTAATTGGGATGATTTCTCTTTTTAATTGGGGATGATTTCTCTCTACAATTGGGAATGATTTCTCTTTGTGATTAGGATGATTTCTCTTTTTAATTGGGGTGGTTTCTCTGTGATTGGGGTGATTGCTCTTTGTGATTGGGCATGGTTTCTCTCGTGATTGGGTATAATTTCTCTTTGTGATTGGGGATGATTTCTCTTTGTGATGGGATGATTTCTCTTTGTGATGGGATGATTTCTCTTTGTGACTGGGGATGATTTCACTTTGTGATAGGGATAATTTATCTTTGTGATGGGGATGATTTATCTTTGCGCTGGGGTTAATTTCTCTTTGTGATGGGATAATTTCACTTTGTGACTGGGGATGATTTCTCTTTGTGATGGGGATGATTTCACTTTGAGTGGGGATGATTTCCCTTTGTGATGGGGATAATTTCTCTTTGTGATGGGATGATTTCACTTTGTGACTGGGGATGATTTCCCTTTGTGATTGGGGATAATTTCACTTTGTGACTTGGGATGACTTCACTTTGTGATGGGGTGATTTCTCTTTGTGATGCGGTGATTTCTCTTTGTGACTGGGGATGATTTCCCTTTGTGATTGGGGATAATTTCACTTTGTGACTGGGGATGACTTCACTTTGTGATGGGGTGATTTCTCTTTGTGCTGGGGTTGATTTCTCTTTATGATGGGGATGATTTCCCTTTGTGAGGGGGATGATTTCTCTTTGTGAGGGGGATGGTTTCTCTTTGTGCTGAGAATAATTCCTCTTTGTGATTGGGGATGAATCCTCTGATTTCAGTTTGGATACCGGAAGCGGAAGGAGCTCCCCTTGAGTTTCTACGCAGTTCCGCCTCCGTTGGCCAGAGGTCAGGAAGATGGCCGCGCCCATGGCCGCAGTTTGAGTCGCTTTCTCATGTTGTTCCTGTTCTTAAGGCGGGAGCTTCGGCCTCCGGCTCGGCTCCACCCAGGGGACTCGGCCCGGGCCCTGCTCAGCAGCGGGGCCCGGAGTCCTGTCCGGGACCGAGCCGAGAAGGAGAGGCGGCAGCGGAGGAGGGTGGAGGAGATTGAGGCACGGAGTGTGAGGGAGGAGGTGAGAGGAGGAGGAGTGGGCAGGGTGTGTGGAAGGGGAGAGGGCAGGGTGTGTGTAGGGGAGGGGTTGTGTGCGTGTGGAAGGGGAGAGGGCAGAGTGTGTGTAGGGGAGGGGTTGTGTGCGTGTGGAAGGGGAGAGGGCAGGGTGTGTGTAGGGGAGGGGTTGTGTGCGTGTGGAAGGGGAGAGGGCAGGGTGTGTGTAGGGGAGGGGTTGTGTGCGTGTGGAAGGGGAGAGGGCAGGGTGTGTGTAGGGGAGGGGTTGGGTGTGAGTGGAAGGGGAGAGGGCAGGGTGTGTGTAGGGGAGGGGTTGTGTGTGAGTGGAAGGGGAGAGGGCAGGGTGTGTGTAGGGGAGGGGTTGGGTGTGAGTGGAAGGGGAGAGGGCAGGGTGTGTGTAGGGGAGGGGTTGGGTGTGAGTGGAAGGGGAGAGGGCAGGGTGTGTGTAGGGGAGGGGTTGGGTGTGAGTGGAAGGGGAGAGGGCAGGGTGTGTGTAGGGGAGGGGTTGGGTGTGAGTGGAAGGGGAGAGGGCAGGGTGTGTGTAGGGGAGGGGTTGGGTGTGAGTGGAAGGGGAGAGGGCAGGGTGTGTGTAGGGGAGGGGTTGGGTGTGAGTGGAAGGGGAGAGGGCAGGGTGTGTGTAGGGGAGGGGTTGGGTGTGAGTGGAAGGGGAGAGGGTTGGGTGTGAGTGGAAGGGGAGAGGGCAGGGTGTGTGTAGGGGAGGGGTTGTGTGTGAGTGGAAGGGGAGAGGGCAGGGTGTGTGTAGGGGAGGGGTTGGGTGTGAGTGGAAGGGGAGAGGGCAGGGTGTGTGTAGGGGAGGGGTTGTGTGGCTGGAAGGGGAGAGGGCAGGGTGTTTGTAGAGGGGTTGTGTGGCTGGAAGGGGAGAGGGCAGGGTGTGTGTAGGGGAGGGGTTGGGTGTGAGTGGAAGGGGAGAGGGCAGGGTGTGTGTAGGGGAGGGGTTGGGTGTGAGTGGAAGGGGAGAGGGCAGGGTGTGTGTAGGGGAGGGTTGTGTGTGAGTGGAAGGGGAGAGGGCAGGGTGTGTGTAGGGGAGGGGTTGGGTGTGAGTGGAAGGGGAGAGGGCAGGGTGTGTGTAGGGGAGGGGTTGTGTGTGAGTGGAAGGGGAGAGGGCAGGGTGTGTGTAGGGGAGGGGTTGGGTGTGAGTGGAAGGGGAGAGGGCAGGGTGTGTGTAGGGGAGGGGTTGTGTGTGAGTGGAAGGGGAGAGGGCAGGGTGTGTGTAGGGGAGGGTTGTGTGTGAGTGGAAGGGGAGAGGGCAGGGTGTGTGTGTAGGGGAGGGGCTGTGTGTGAATGGAAGGGAAAAGGGCAGGGTGTGTGTAGGGGAGGGGTTGTGTGGCTGGAAGGGGAGAGGGCAGGGTGTAGGGGAGGGGTTGTGTGTGAATGGAAGGGGGGGGGCAGGGTGTGTGTAGGGGAGGGGTTGTGTGCGTGTGGAAGGGGAGAGGGCAGGGTGTGGGGAGGGGTTGTGTGAGTGGAAGGGGAGAGAGCAGGGTGTGTGTAGGGGAGGGGTTGTGTGTGAATGGAAGGGGAGAGGACGGTGTGTGTAGGGGAGGGGTTGTGTGTGAGTGGAAGGGGAGAGGGCAGGGTGTGTGTAGGGGAGGGTTGTGTGTGAGTGGAAGGGGAGAGGACAGGGTGTGTGTAGGGGAGGGGTTGGTTTGAGTGGAAGTGGAGAGGGCAGGCTGTATGTAGGGGAGGGGTTGTGTGTGAGTGGAAGGGGAGAGGGCAGGGAGCAGGGTGTGTGTAGGGGACAGGTTGTGTGGGTGGAAGGGGAGGGAGCAGGGGTGCATGCGCGGGGAGAGGGAGAGAAGTGTCCGTTTTGAGGAGGGTGACGGGTTTGTAAATGGGGGAGGGGCAGAAGAGGAGGAGTGTGAGCACAGGTGGTGTGCATGGGGGCTGGGCAGGGTTATTAATTTGGATGGGTCAGGTATAGGTGGCGATGAGCGGGGTGGGTGTGAGAGGCTGGAAGAGGATTTGCTTTCAGACCAACGGGTTAGCCTCTGTTTTAAAAAAAAAAAAAAAATTAAAAAAATTACTGCGGATGCTGGAATCTGAAATGAAAGAGAAAATGCAGGAAAATCTCAGCAAGTCTGGCAGCATCTGGGGAGAGAAAAGAGCTAACGTTTCGAGTCCGATGAGTTTGACAAAGAGTCATCGGACTCGAAACGTTCGCTCTTTTCTCTACCCACAGATGCTGCCAGACTGGCTGAGATTTTCCAGCATTTTCTTTTTCGTTTCGGGTTAGTCTGTGTGGTGTGAGGCTACTTATAACGGTTTGGGAGGTAGGACAGGTGGAACTTAGGAAGGAGCGTATGGGGACATTGGTTTGGGAGTGGATGATGTGGGGGGGAGCTGCCTGTGGAGTCTGGATTTTGTAGATGGTGAGGGTGGGGGGACCTTATCACCCATCTGCTGGAGTTACACAGATGCACCGGTAATATCCAGGAATTACAACGGAAGTGATGGGGAAGGTGTTTGGACAATGGGAACTCTGTTCATGGTTGTACCTTGTCTATGGTCAGTTCCCAGTGCAAATGTAGCCTTACACAGAGTAGAATAACTGTGTTTCCAATGCTCACAGGACCGGGGAGAGCAGACTTGGTTGGAGCCCAAGGTGACCGCTTACTCTGTGCCTACACCACCTGGAGAGAAAAAAGGTAGGCACGAAAACTGGAACTTTGGTCTGGATCAGGCGACGCAGTTTGTCGTGTGCTGTATTGCCCAGTTCCTTCAGAACCCTGTGTACTGCAATCACCGCTCAAGTTTATCCTGTGAGGATGTCATGCATGTGGAAATTATATAATCACTCTCGTTACAGACGGGGGAGAGGAACAAACTGGACTCTTTCAATTTTCTCGCCCTTTGTAAGCCGAGGTGGTTTGATATTTGAGATAGGCCCTGGCATGTTTCCCGACCCCACTGTTTGAGGTCAATTTTAAAATGATTCACCGCAAACCCTCTTCAGGGTTAAATCAGAAGTATAGTTTATTCATACATTCAAGCCCAGGGGAATGACCATTACAACTACAATCCTGCACACAAGAAGGAAATGGAAAGGAAGAATACAAAAAAAGGTCGGAAAAAATGTGATAATTCATGTGAATCCAGTGAATGTTCCTTCATGTTGAGGTTAAGGTTCTGGTGGGCTTGGTGAGCTGAAAGCAGGAGTTGCAGATTTCCTTTCAAGCTGTTGATGATGCAACAAGATGGGTTTGGTAACCAGAGACTTGGTCTGCTGTACAGGCGATGGCAGGAATCTTCCAGACAACTACGCTTTGAAGAGGTTTAGACCCAAGGCAGCCTGGAGTCCAGCTTTGGTGTTGTCAGGCTGGAGGTTAATATCAGATTGCCCCGGGTGTCCAGGGATATAACATTAAAACTTGCGAACGGTTGGAGGAGCTGAGGTCCTATAGTGCTGTCCGTTGGTGATTCAGGGTAACAATCAGTTTCTATGTTTTTGGTCACAATCCATTGCTCACCTTGGGAGATGGAGGGTGGCAATTAGCACCTCCTCCGGTCTGACAAGTTTCCTTTGGCTCTCTTTGTTTTAAGTCCAGGCCGAGGTGATAAATCATCTGCTACCCCCGTAATTGGTCCACAAAACGATAGGTTTGAGATTCTGTAAGGCTTTGTCCTGTGATTACTGCTGAAAGTTTCTAGAACTCTAGCCAGCTTGCAAATCATGTCACCTGTAGCAACTGTGTTTTTGGTCGAGCAAAGTTGATTCTTAAATGAGCAAAAGGTAAGGTTTGATCGAAACCGTTTATGATCTTCATTTATTCATGGATATGGCATTCTTTGTAGTTCGACCCCTCAATCAATCTGCTTGCTGTCCTCTGGAATGATGAACGAAGATGGGCTGAATGGCTTTACTCATCCATAAAGGTTTTTTGAGACTCGGCTTTCGGCAGGAGGGGTGGGTTTTTGGGTGTTTTCGGAGGCTATCGCCAGCATCTGGAATGCTGGCATTGATCAATGTTTCCTAACTTCACACATCTGTCGCAGATACCTCTGTGCCCTTGCCAGCCTCATACAGTCCGCAGTACGTGGAGGCTGCCTGGTATTCCTGGTGGGAACGGCAAGGCTTCTTCAAACCCGAATATCATGTGAGTATCATCTGAGCATAGGACAGATCTGAGGGCGGGATTTGTGGGGGGGGGTGGGTGGTCCTTGTTCCAAACAAGGTGGTGAGAAATCATGGAGAAGATGAGTGCCCATCTGTGATATGGTAGAATTGCAGGGAGGGTCGGCAGGGGGAGGGGGAGAGTCGGGACAGCAGGGGGAGGGGTTCAACGGAGAGGGGTGTTGTCTGTAAAACCTCAGACGCTTCGACCAGTTTATTCCTCATACGTTTTACCGAGACACCTTTCTTTGCGCGATGAACGAAGGACAAATACAACGTTGTCTCACTGCTTCCTTCTCCCTCTGGTCTCTGCTACCTCTGTGCTGAGTCATTGCTGGGGTGGGTCCTGATGGGTTTTTAAAAAGTTATTTTTCTTGAGATTTTAATAGACATTTTATTGAAAACTTCATCCACCAAGACATGATTTAAATCCACTCCAAAAATAAAAGTTATACAAGCAATGAGTTTGTTCTGCATTTAAAACATTGCAACCAGGAAATGTCTCCAGGTCACTCAAATACAGTTCCACCATAGAAGGTATGGTCCCAGACCAGTGCACATGGAAGTGAGATAATTGAATTTACTTTTAAACTCCCCCCGCCCCCCCCCCCCCCTCAAAATACTATCGAGATAAAAAAGTGTTTTTCTATGCAACCACATTTCAGAAGTCCAGTGTCTTTCCAGCCCCATCCTCCAAACTATTCTGCAGCTGATTAATTGGATATGGAGTCCTGAGATCACAAACCTAAGGAAGAAAGTCAGGAGCTTCCATCCTCAAACGGCCTTTTGTTGGCCCTTTTTGCCAATGAGGGATTTGTGAACATAAGGAATGACACCACCACCAGCAATGGTAGCTTTGATTAAGGAATCCAATTCTTCATCTCCTCGAATGGCGAGCTGCAAGTGGCAGGGGGGGGGGGGTGCGCTTCACCTTCAAGTGTTTGGAGGCGTTTCCTGCCAACGCCAGTACCTCGGCTGTCAGGTAATCCAGAATGGCCGTGCTGTAGACGGCTGCCATGGCTGGTGGTCCGGGACTTCAGGTGGCGATGGATCCTCCCGACCGGGAACTGCAACCCGGCTCGCTGCGAGCGGGAAACCACTTGGGTCTTGGCCTTGCCCGAGTCTTTACCTGCTTTACCGCCAGCCGTCGGCTCGTGTCCGCTCCGCTCTGGCTTTTCAAACCGCTCTTGGGTCCTGATGGTTGATCTTCATGCTCCTCTTTGTTCCTTTCCAGGAAGTTCTCTGACTCTCAGTCAGTGAGGTCTCGGGGCGGGGTGGTCGTATCACTGAATGGAGCAGCTGATTGCAACTCTGCAGGATACCAGGAGCCCACCCCCTGGGGTTAATCTCTAGGTGCATTGTTTGCACGTAATTTTACTCCATATATGGTAAACTGGGTGCCAGAAAGTCTAGATTTATTAGGGCAGTCCACAAGAACCGATCCATTTGAATAGGACCGATTATCTGTTGAAAGTGCAGGTCCAGACATACCCTGACAATCTGTCTATGTTCAGTTGATTCGATCTTGGCCAAGTTTGAATTCCCAGCAGGCCTGCCTGGAGCAGACTGTTGTTCAATTTAAAATCTCAAATTCTTAATTTGGAGTGTCCAATTTTATATTGGGCCTAAAATTTGTCCGCTGTCCATTTTACCACAGGGGTGTGTGTGTGATTTAGGGACTGCCGAGAGGTGGGGTGGGAGGGAGGATAGATAATTGGCGACGGTCCCAGTGAGAATCACAAGGTGCAGAAAGAAACTGGGCCTGGGTGTAACCATCTTGACTGCAACATTCTACCCAGGAACACTTGCCTCACCGTCAGGAATCCTCCTTCTCTCTGTGCATCCCTCCCCCCAACGTGACTGGATCTCTCCACCTGGGCCACGCACTGACTGTTGCAATCCAGGATGCTGTGGTTCGATGGTAAGTGTTTTTTTTAAAATTAAGAATACCCAATTCTTTTTTCCAATTAAGGGCAGTTTAGCGTGGCCAATTCATCTGCAGTGCGCATCATTTTGGGTTGTGGTTATGAGACCCACGCCGACACTGGGAGAATGTGCAAACTCCGCACGGACAGTGACATGGGGCCGAGATCGCACCCGGGTCCTCGACGCCGTGAGGCAGCAGTGCTTCACCACCGTGCCGCCCCTCGACGTTAATCTGTTTAATCTGTACAATGGGGAACAGACACTGTATAGCAGCAGGTGGGCAGCACGGTAGCACAGTGGTTAGCACAGTTACTTCACAGCCCCAGGGTCCCAGGTTCGATTCCCGGCTTGGGTCACTGTCTGTGCGGAGTCTGCACGTTCTCCACGTGTGTGCGTGGGTTTCTTCCGGGTGCTCCGATTTCCTCCCAGAATCCAAAGTGGATTGGCCATGATAAATTGCCCTTAGTGTCCAAAAAGGTTAGGTGGGGTTACTGGGTTAGGGGGATTGGGTAGCAGCATGGGCTTAAGTGGGGTGCTCTTTCCAAGGGCCGGTGCAGACTCGATGGGCCGATTGGCCTCCTTCTGCACTGTAAATTCTATACAGTGGGATACAGTGCTGGTGTGGACAGATCTGTCACTGTATAACACTGGGGTACAGTGCTGGTGGGTACAGGTCTGTCACTGTATAACATTGGGATACAGTGCTGGTGGGTACAGGTCTGTCACTGTGTAACACTGGGGTACAGTGCTGGTGGGTACAGGTCTGTCACTGTACAACACTGGGATACAGTGCTGGTGGGTACAGGTCTGTCACTGTATAACACTGGGGTACAGTGCTGGTGGGTACAGGTCTGTCACTGTATAACACTGGGATACAGTGCTGGTGGGTACAGGTCTGTCACTGTAACTCTGGGGTACAGTGCTGGTGGGTACAGGTCTGACACTGTATAACACTGGGATACAGTGCTGGTGGGTACAGGTCTGTCACTGTATAACACTGGGGTGCAGTGCGGTGGGTACAGGTCTGTCACTGTATAACACTGGGATACAGTGCGGTGGGTACAGGTCTGTCACTGTGTAACACTGGGATACAGTGCTGGTGGGTACAGGTCTGTCACTGTGTAACACTGGGGTACAGTGCTAGCGGGTACAGGTCTGTCACTGTATAACACTGGGATACAGTGCCGTGGGTACAGGTCTGTCACTGTGTAACACTGGGGTGCAGTGCTGGTGGGTACAGGTCTGTCACTGTGTAACACTGGGGTACAGTTCGGTGGGTACAGGTCTGTCACTGTGTAACACTGGGGTACAGTGCTGGTGGGTACAGGTCTGTCACTGTATAACACTGGGATACAGTGCCGTGGGTACAGGTCTGTCACTGTGTAACACTGGGGTGCAGTGCTGGTGGGTACAGGTCTGTCACTGTATAACACTGGGGTACAGTGCTGGTGGGTACAGGTCTGTCACTGTATAACACTGGGGTACAGCGCTGGTGGGTACAGGTCTGTCACTGTATAACACTGGGGTACAGTGCTGGTGGGTACAGGTCTGTCACTGTATAACACTGGGGTACAGTGCTGGTGGGTACAGGTCTGTCACTGTATAACACTGGGGTACATTGCTGGTGGGCACAGATCTGTCACTGTATAACACTGGGGTACAGTGCTGGTGGGTACAGGTCTGTCACTGTATAGCACTGGGATACAGTGCTGGTGGATACAGGTCTGTCACTGTGTAACCCACCAGCACTGTAACCCAGTGTTATACAGTAACATACTGGGACAGACCTGTACCCACCTGAACACGTGGCTGCAGGAATGGTGTAGGAGGGAGGGCTTCAGGTATTTGGATAATTGGAGCGCATTCTGGGGAAGGTGGGACCTGTACAAGCAGGACGGGTTGCATCTGAACCAGAGGGGCACCAATATCCTGGGAGGGAGGTTTTCTAGTACTCTTCGGGAGGGTTTAAACTAATTTGGCAGGGGAATGGGAACCGGATTTGTAGTCCAGCAACTAAGGTAGCCGATATTCAGGACGCCAAAGCGTGTAATGAGGCAGTGGGGAAGGGAACACTGACAAAGGAGAGTACTTGCAGGCACGGAGAGGGGTTGAAGTGTGTATACTTCAACGCAAGAAGCATCAGGAATAAGGTGGGTGAACTTAACGCATGGATCGGTACTTGGGACTACGATGTGGTGGCCATCACGGAAACTTGGATAGAAGAGGGGCAGAAATGGTTGTTGGAGGTCCGTGGTTACAGATGTTTCAATAAGATTAGGGAGGGTGGTAAAAGAGGTGGGGGGGGGGTGGCATTATTAATTAGAGATAGTATAACAGCTGCAGAAAGGCAGTTCGAGGAGTATCAGCCTACTGAGGTAGTATGGGTTGAAGTCAGAAATAGGAAAGGAGCAGTCACCTTGTTAGGAGTTCTCTATAGGCCCCCCAATAGTAGCAGAGATGTGGAGGAACAGATTGGGAAACAGATTTTGGAAAGGTGCAGAAGTCATAGGGTAGTAGTCATGGGCGACTTTAACTTCCCAAATATTGAGTGGAAACTCTTTAGATCAAATAGTTTGGATGGGGTGGTGTTTGTGCAGTGTGTCCAGGAAGCTTTTCTAACGCAATATGTAGATTGTCCGACCAGAGGAGGGGCAATATTGGATTTAGTACTGGGTAATGAGCCAGGGCAAGTGATAGATTTGTTAGTGGGGGAGCATTTTGGAGATAGTGACCACAATTCTGTGACTTTCACTTTAGTAATGGAGAGGGATAGGTACGTGTAACAGGGCAAGGTTTACAATTGGGGGAAGGGTAAATACGATGTTGTCAGACAAGAATTGAAGTGCATAAGTTGGGAACATAGGCTAGCAGGGAAGGACACAAGTGAAATGTGGAACTTGTTCAAGGAACAGGTGCTACGTGTCCTTGATATGTATGTCCCTGTCAGGCAGGGAAGAGATGGTCGAGTGAGGGAACCATGGTTGACAAGAGAGGTTGAATGTCTTGTTAAGAGGAAAAAGGTGACTTATGTAAGGCTGAGGAAACAAGGTTCAGACAGGGCATTGGAGGGATACAAGATAGCCAGGAGGGAACTGAAGAAAGGGATTAGGAGAGCTAAGAGAGGGCATGAACAATCTTTGGCGGGTAGGATCAAGGAAAACCCCAAGGCCTTTTACACATATGTGAGAAATATGAGAATGACTAGAGCGAGGGTAGGTCCGATCAAGGACAGTAGCGGGAGATTGTGTATTGAGTCTGAAGAGATAGGAGAGGTCTTGAACGAGTACTTTTCTTCTGTATTTACAAATGAGAGGGGCGATATTGTTGGAGAGGACAGTGTGAAACAGATTGGTAAGCTCGAGGAAATACTTGTTAGGAAGGAAGATGTGTTGGGCATTTTGAAAAACTTGAGGATAGACAAGTCCCCCGGGCCTGACGGGATAAATCCAAGGATTCTATGGGAAGCAAGAGATGAAATTGCAGAGCCGTTGGCAATGATCTTTTCGTCCTCACTCAACAGGGGTGGTACCAGGGGATTGGAGAGTGGCGAATGTCGTGCCCCTGTTCAAAAAAGGGACTAGGGATAACCCTGGGAATTACAGGCCAGTTAGTCTTACTTCGGTGGTAGGCAAAGTAATGGAAAGGGTACTGAAGGATAGGATTTCTGAGCATCTGGAAAGACACTGCTTGATTAGGGATAGTCAGCACGGATTTGTGAGGGGTAGGTCTTGCCTTACAAATCTTATTGAATTCTTTGAGGAGGTGACCAAGCATGTGGATGAAGGTAAAGCAGTGGATGTAGTGTACATGGATTTTAGTAAGGCATTTGATAAAGTTCCCCATGGTAGGCTTATGCAGAAAGTAAGGAGGTATGGGATAGTGGGAAATTTGGCCAGTTGGATAACGAACTGGCTAACCGATAGAAGTCAGAGAGTGGTGGTGGATGGCAAATATTCAGCCTGGATCCCAGTTACCAGTGGCGTACCGCAGGGATCAGTTCTGGGTCCTCTGCTGTTTGTGATTTTCATTAATGACTTGGATGAGGGAGTTGAAGGGTGGGTCAGTAAATTTGCAGACGATACGAAGATTGGTGGAGTTGTGGATAGTAAGGAGGGCTGTTGTCGGCTGCAAAGAGACATAGATAGGATGCAGAGCTGGGCTGAGAAGTGGCAGATGGAGTTTAACCCTGAAAAGTGTGAGGTTGTCCATTTTGGAAGGACAAATATGAATGCGGAATACAGGGTTAACGGTAGAGTTCTTGGCAATGTGGAGGAGCAGAGAGATCTTGGGGTCTATGTTCATACATCTTTGAAAGTTGCCACTCAAGTGGATAGAGCTGTGAAGAAGGCCTATGGTGTGCTCGCGTTCATTAACAGCGGGATTGAATTTAAGAGCCGTGAGGTGATGATGCAGCTGTACAAAACTTTGGTCAGGCCACATTTGGAGTACTGTGTACAGTTCTGGTCGCCTCATTTTAGGAAGGATGTGGAAGCTTTGGAAAAGGTGCAAAGAAGATTTACCAGGATGTTGCCTGGAATGGAGAGTAGGTCTTACGAGGAAAGGTTGAGGGTGCTAGGCCTTTTCTCATTAGAACGGAGAAGGATGAGGGGCGACTTGATAGAGGTTTATAAGATGATCAGGGGAATAGATAGAGTAGACAGTCAGAGACTTTTTCCCCGGGTGGAACAAACCATTACAAGGGGGCATAAATTTAAGGTGAAAGGTGGAAGATATAGGAGGGATATCAGAGGTAGGTTCTTTACCCAGAGAGTAGTGGGGGCATGGAATGCACTGCCTGTGGAAGTAATTTAGTCGGAAAGATTAGGGACCTTCAAGCAGCTATTGGATAGGTACATGGATTACGGTTAAATGATATAGTGTAGATTTATTTGTTCTCAAGGGCAGCACGAGCATTGTGGATAGCACAAATGCTTCACAGCTCCAGGGTCCCAGGTTCGATTCCGGCTTGGGTCACTGTCTGTGCGGAGTCTGGACGTCCTCCCCGTGTCTGCGTGGGTTTCCTCCGGGTGCTCCGGTTTCCTCCCACAATCCAAAGATGTGCGGGTTAGGTGAATTGGCCAATGATAAATTGCCCTTAATGTCCAAATTGCCCTTGGTGTTGGGTGAAGGTGTTGAGTTATGGTGGGGTACTCTTTCCAAGAGCCGGTGCAGACTCAAAGGGCCGAATGGCCTCCTTCTGCACTGTAAATTCAATGATAATCTAGGACAAAGGTTTGGCAAAACATCGTGGGCCGAAGGGCCTGTTCTGTGCTGTATTTTCTATGTTCTATGATACAGTGCTGGTGGGTACAGGTCTGTCACTGTAACACTGGGACACAGTGCTGGTGGGTACAGGTCTGTCACTGTATAACACTGGGGTACAGTGCTGGTGGGCACAGGTCTGTCACTGTATAACAATGGGGTACAGTGCTGGTGGGCACAGGTCTGTCACTGTATAACAATGGGGTACAGTGCTGGTGGGCACAGGTCTGTCACTGTGTAACACTGGGATACAGTGTGGTGGGTACAGGTCAGTCACTATGACACTGGGATACAGTGCGGTGGGTACAGGTCTGTCACTGTGTAACACTGGGATACAGTGCTGATGGGTACAGGTCTGTCACTGTATAACACTGGGATACAGTGTGGTGGGTACAGGTCTGTCACTGTGTAACACTGGGATACAGTGCTGATGGGTACAGGTCTGTCACTGTATAACACTGGGATACAGTGTGGTGGGTACAGGTCTGTCACTGTGTAACACTGGGATACAGTGCTGATGGGTACAGGTCTGTCACTGTATAACACTGGGGTACAGTGTGGTGGGTGCAGGTCTGTCACTGTATAACACTGGGATACAGTGCTGATGGGTACAGGTCTGTCACTGTATAACACTGGGGTACAGTGTGGTGGGTACAGGTCTGTCACTGTGTAACACTGGGGTACAGTGCTGATGGGTACAGATCTGTCACTGTATAACACTGGGATACAGTGCGGTGGGCACAGGTCTGCACTGTATAACACTGGGATACAGTGCTGGTGGGCACAGGTCTGCACTGTGTAACACTGGGACACAGTTCTGGTGGGTACAGGTCTGTCATTGTATAACACTGGGATACAGTGCAGGTCTGTCACTGTGTAACACTGGGATACAGTGCTGGTGGGTACAGGTCTGTCACTGTATAACACTGGGATACAGTGCTGGTGGGTACAGGTCTGTCACTGTATAACACTGGGGTAAAGTGCGGTGGGTACAGGTCTGTCACTGTAACACTGGGGTACAGTGTGGTAGGTACAGGTCTGTCACTGTGTAACACTGGGGTACAGTGCTGATGGGTACAGATCTGTCACTGTATAACACTGGGATACAGTGCTGGTGGGTACAGGTCTGTCATTGTATAACACTGGGATACATTGCGGTGGGTACAGGTCTGTCACTGTGTAACACTGGGGTACAGTGTGGTAGGTACAGGTCTGTCACTGTGTAACACTGGGGTACAGTGCTGATGGGTACAGATCTGTCACTGTATAACACTGGGATACAGTGCTGGTGGGTACAGGTCTGTCATTGTATAACACTGGGATACAGTGCAGGTCTGTCACTGTGTAACACTGGGATACAGTGCTGGTGGGTACAGGTCTGTCACTGTATAACACTGGGATACAGTGCTGGTGGGTACAGGTCTGTCACTGTATAACACTGGGATACAGTGCGGTGGGTACAAGTCTGTCACTGTATCACACTGGGATACAGTGCGGTGGGTACAGGTCTGTCACTGTATAACACTGGGGTACAGTGCTGGTGGGTACCGGCCTGTCACTGTATAACACTGGGGTACAGTGCTGATACCTGTGAATGCACATTGAAGGCAATGTTAAGCTGAGCATGGAGCTGAAAGTGCCTGACCTTTTCTTTCAGGAAGAGGATGCAGGGCTGGAAGGTTCTTTGGCTTCCAGGCTGTGACCATGCAGGAATCGCTACGCAGGTGAGTCTTGCTTAGGCCTCTCGGTGCCATTTGCATTGGTCCCTGGATACTCGCCCAGTTGGTGCTGTGCTCCCAATGTTGAAGGACAGAATACGTGACTTGGGTATGGGTTGTCAAAGGGAGGATGGGGTCCTGTTATCTGACGATTGCCCTGGTTTGCTTTAGACCCACACTGTTTGACATATTGTAATCGGGGGCACCCCTGCTGTGTGTCTCCTGTAGCTCTGTCGCAGTAACTGACATTTAATCCTACAACACTTTTCCAGCAATAAATCAGACAACGAGGACCTTATTCTGATACTAACACATTCTGCTACTTTGCCTTGAGACAGAGCACTCCTTTAATCTGCTATTAACACCTGCACTGACCAGACTGTGTCTTGAATACTGCTATCAGAGCTCTCATTGCCTGGGCTCCATAACATCTTTGTCATTTGATCTCCTCCACTCTCTAACCTTTCCCTGACCTTTTTTTTTGCCCCCCCCCCCCCTTTAACAATCCCTGCCCCCCCCCCTTTACAATCAGTGAGGAAAAACAACACCTCTTTCACGGTAGTCCTCAATAGCGTTGCCCCGCAAGGCTGCGCACTTAGCTCCCTCTATACTCCCTATACACACACTGCGTGGCAAAATGTGGCTCCAACTCCATTTACAAGTTTGCTGATTACACGACCGTAGTGGGTCGGATCTCGAACAACGATGAGTCAGAATACAGGAGGGAGCTAGAGAACCTAGTGGAGTGGTGTAGCGACAACAATCTCTCCCTCAATGCCAGCAAAACTAAAGAGCTGGTCACTGACTTCAGGAAGCAACGTACTGTGCACACCCCTGTCAGCATCAACGGGGCCGAGCTGATTGACAGCTTCAAATTCCTAGGGGTGTCCACATCACCAACAATCT
The DNA here is from genome assembly GCF_047496885.1 of Scyliorhinus torazame. NCBI lineage: Eukaryota > Metazoa > Chordata > Chondrichthyes > Carcharhiniformes > Scyliorhinidae > Scyliorhinus > Scyliorhinus torazame. The sequence continues at coordinate 190,554,809 of NC_092720.1, forward strand.
CTCCTGCCCCATCCACATTGACGCTGTGACCAAAAAAGCAACTCAGCGCCTATACTTTCTCAGTAAATAAGGAAATTCAGCATGTCCACATTAACTCTTAGCAATTTGTACAGATGCACCAGAGAAAGCATCCGATTCTACTGCATAATAGCTTGGCATGGCAACTGCTCAGCCCAAGACCATAGGAAACACCGCCCAGTGCATCACTCAAACTCGCCTCCCATCCGTTGACTCTGACTACACCCCCTGCTGCCTTGGAAAAGCAGGCAGCATAATCTAAGACCCCACCTGGGTTATTCTCTCTTCCAACCTCTTCCATAGGGTAGGAGATGCAAAAGTCTGAGAACACGCACTAACAGGTTCAAAATCATTATCTTCCCCGCTGTTACCAGACTCCTGAATGACCCTTTTATGGACTGAACTGATCTCTCTATGCATCATTTATACTGAGTAGTACTACACTCTGTATGCTTCACCCGATGTCTATGTATTTCCATTGTGTATTTATATTTGTCCTATGTTTTTTCATGTATGGAATGATCTGTCTGGACTGTATGCAGAACAATATTTTTCACTGTACCTCGGGACACGTGACAACAAACAAATCCAAAGGCTAACATTCCATGAGCCTGTCTTGCTTGCTGCACTTACATTCTAGCCTTCAGTGACTCATGAACAAGAACATCTAAGTCCCTTTATACATTGTTATGGGCCAGGGCTTAGAGAACCCCAAAGAGTATCATGGAGTTCACCTGACCCACAACTTTTAATAGATTGTGGTATGGGGAGCACACGGCCCACTCTACAGGTGTGGTACAGCAGAAATCGAAAACGTATTTTTTTAAAGCAAAACAATGTTTATTCTATGAACTCAAGTTAACCTTTTTAAAACATACAGTGAACATCTTCGCAACCATCAATTCAAATACAACCCCCCCAAATACAACACTAAGTAATCCTTTAAGCTTTACTTTTAACATCCATAAGACTTAAAACACCTTTTACAAGAAGCACATCAGGTTAAAGTCACAACTGTTATTGGTTTTAAATCACCAGGATCTATTTACAGTCTTTAGATCACAGAGAGAGATTCATACACCTTCTGGCTGTGACTGCAGCGATCCAGCTCTCAAAATGAAACTAAAACACACCCTGCAGCAAACAGCCTAAAACGAAAGTAAAAAGCTGACAGACAGCCCAGCTCCACCCACACTCTGATATCACTGCAGTAATAAACACCCATTTCTTAAAGGTACTCTCACTACATATATTTATATACACACCCAATTATAAACACCCATTTCTTAAAGGTACTCTCAGATGACAACATCTACACTTGCTAATTTCTTACCATTTAAGAAATGCTCCACATATGTTCCTCCTAAAGTGGAGGACCTCACATTTAGAACATAACTAAGAGCAAGAGTGGGAATCCCTGCCTGGTGCCTCTGTGCAGCTGGAAGTATTTTGAGCTGGTGGTGTTAGTCCACACGCTCGTCACGGGAGCGATCTACAGATGTTTCACCCAGATGTAAACACCACTCCAAGCCCAAACTGCTCCAGTACCTCTCTGAGGTACTTCCAAACGGCAGCACGGTGACGCAGTGGGTTAGCCCTGTGGCCTCATGGTGCCGAGGTCCCGGGTTCGATCCCGGCTCTGGGTCGCTGTCCGTGTAGAGTTGGCACATTCTCCCCGTGTTTGCGTAGGTTTCGCCCCCAGGGATGTGCAGGCTAGGTGGATTGGCCACGCTAAATTGCCCCTTAATTGGAAAAAAATGAATTGAGTACTCTAAATTTATTTTTAAACAGCTTCTGGCGTTCCCTCCTCGGATGGGGCCATTATCACGTTTACTAATTGCCTGATGTTGGAGGTTAGCTCTGTGACGTCACTACTGGATTGTTTTCCAAACTCAAGCCGGTGCTCGAGGAGAGGTGTCCCCCTCGGGTCCTCCCTCTTTCACCAAATTCCCCTTTTCACCAAACTCCAGACGCACTCAGACACACTCTCACGCACTCAGACGCACTCAGTGCAGCCAAGACAGCACTGAAGGAGCCCTCCTTTTATGGCCCCTCATTCAGGACTTCTGTAACTGGGTCAAACCACCTTTTGTTCCATCTGCCCACTCAGAGTCTGTCCAAATCCTCCTGTAGCCGTTTTGCATCTTCCTCACAACACACATTCCCGCCCAGCATTGTGCCATCTGCGAATTTAGAAATATCACATTTGGTCCCCACATCCAAAACATTGTGAATAGCTGAGGCCCCGAGTACTGATCCTTGTGCTACCGTGCTAGCCACAACGTGCCAACGAGTGAATTACCTGTTTATTCCTACTCTCTGTTTTCTGCCCGCTTAGCCCAACCTCAATCTATGTCAGTGTAATAAGTAAAAGTAAAGTCGCCAGAGTCCCAGGTGACCATAGGCTGCTTTCCCCTTTGACGGGGAGAGCTGACTGGTGGAGATTTAACCTGAGGATCACCACACCTCGGGCGAGGGGCAAGCTTGAGAAGGCGGGTCCCTCATGAATAACTTCGACCGATCCGGGAATTGTGGGGAAACTTTATCAAAAGCCTTTTGAAAGTCCAAAAATACTATGTCCACTGACTCCAGTTTATCAATTTCTTGAGTAACACCCTCAAAATACTCCAAAACAAGTTTGTGTCAAAATGATTTCCCATTCATAAATCTATGTCGACTATTGTTATCCAGGTGCCCATTTGTCACATCCTGTACAATAGATTCTAACATTTTCCCTCCCACTGATGTAAGGTTAACAGGTCTGTAGTTCCCAGTTTGTCACTCCCTCCCTCCTTCAAGTAGGCTTACATTAACACTGCAATGAAGTTACTGTGAAAAGCCCCTAGTCACCACATGCCGCCGCCGCCTGTTCGTGTACACAGAGGGAGAATTCAGAATGTCCAACCCAGAGTGTTGAAAGATTCCTTGAAAGATTAGAAGGTCGCAAATATCGTCCCACTATTTGAGATGTATGAATTACTAAACACACACAGTTTGGGGAAGTTTTAGAGTTCAGGTATCGTAGATATATTTTTTAACAAGGGGGTATGTTCTATATAAATTTATTAATTAATAAGTTTATATAGAACACATCCCTTGTTAAAAAATATATCTACGATACCTGAACTCTAAAACTTCCCCAAACAACACCCAAAATGAATAACCATCTATAGTTACCACACAATACAGAGATGATGCTCAAATCTGGGAACCATCTTTTTCCTGGTCCAGCGAAGATATTTTAAAACTGCTGTTACGAAGGTTTTCTGCATTGCCTTGGCCCTAAGACTTAGATGCTTTTTTTGCTTCAGGCTTGGTGGCTGGAAACTGGCCTGTCCACGTTCTGAGACTGCTAGATGATAACTACCTCTCCTGGCATCTCAGGGTCGGGGCAATTACACCTTTGTTGTTCTTTGATTATATATTCTGCGTAGGTTGTCTGCCCCGATCAACGTCTTTAACTATACATTAACATGTGTATATCTCAGGAACTTTTCTAATCGCTACAATCTGTTTGTCCTCCATTTGCTAATCATACCTGATTATCTAAACTGCCGTTCTAAACTTGTGGCAGGGAGACACATACCAACCGGGGGCCCTTTGAATACTGTCTGTGCTGTCTCCAGGCAGATTCATGGCAATTTCTATAGCTCTTTTTACGACAGCCAACGAAGTGCTTTTTGGAGTGTCGTCATTGTAACGTAGGAAACGGGACAGACAATTTGTGCACAGCAAGATCCCACCAATAGCAGTGCGATAATAACCAGATAATCATTTTTTTACCACGTTTATTGAGGGGCAAATATTGGCCCCTGCCCTTCTTCGAAATGGTGGCCGTGGGATCTTTTACATCCACCCCAGGAGGCTCTCCGTTTAATGTCACCTCTGACAGACACCTCGGGCGACAGTGCGGCACTCCCTCTGTGCTGCGCTGGCCTGTCCTGCTGGAGATAATATAGCCGGCAGCTGAGAGCCTGGTCGATGAGGGGGGAGTTTTAAGGACTGAGAGAGGGGGTGGGGAGAGGTTTAGAGGGGCTGAGAGGATCTTGTGACCCAGGCAGCGTGGTCACCAGTGGTGGGACAATGGAAACGATGGTAGCAGAATCTCTCGCCGTGACGCGGATTGCTCGGAGTGTAGGTTGTAGCCAGGAATCACGCTCAGCCTGTTTTCTCTCTCTCTCTCCCCTCCTGTTGGAAGGTGGTTGTGGAGAAACAGCTGCTGAGGGAGCGAGGACTCAGACGACAGGACCTGCCTCGAGCAGAGTTCTTGAGGGAGGTGTGGCGTTGGAAGGAAATGTAAGTACTGGTCTCAGCAATCTCGCTAACTGTCGCAGCCTGGCTCGGGTGTGAGTGGGCAGCGCGCACACTACTGAGTTGGAGGGCAGGGCTTCATGTTCCTTCAGCGCATCAAACTACACAGACTGCAGCACTGAGGGAGTGCTGCACTGTCAGAGGGTCAGTACTGAGGGAGTGCTGCACTGTCAGAGGGTCAGTACTGAGGGAGTGCTGCACTTTCAGACGGTCAGTACTGAGGAAGTACTGCACTGTCAGTGGGTCAGTACTGAGGGAGTGCTGCACTGTCAGAGGGTCAGTACTGAGTGAGTGCGGCACTGTCAGAGGGTCAGTACTGAGGGAGTGCTACACTGTCAGAGGGTCAGTACTGAGGGAGTGCTGCACTGTCAGAGAGTCCGTACTGAGGTAGTGCGGCACTGTCAGAGAGTCAGTACTGAGGGAATGCTGCACTGTCAGAGGGTCAGTACTGAGGGAATGCTGCACTGTCAGAGGGTCAGTACTGAGAGTGCTCCACTGTCAGAGGGTCAGTACTGAGAGTGCTGCGCTGTCAGAGGGTCAGTACTGAGGGAGCGCCGCACTGTCAGAGGGTGTGTTCTGAGGGAGTGCTGCGCTGTCAGAGGATCAGTACTGAGAGTGCTGCGCTGTCAGAGGGTCAGTACTGAGGGAGTGCTGCACTGTCAGAGGGTCAGTACTGAGAGTGCTGCGCTGTCAGAGGGTCAGTACTGAGGGAATGCCGCACTGTCAGAGGGTCAGTACTGAGAGTGCTGCGCTGTCAGAGGGTCAGTACTGAGGGAATGCCGCACTGTCAGAGGGTGTGTTCTGAGGGAGCGCTGCCCTGTCAGAGGGTCAGTACTGAGGGAGTGCTGCACTGTCAGAGGGTCAGTACTGAGGGAATGCCGCACTGTCAGAGGGTGTGTTCTGAGGGAGTGCTGCGCTGTCAGAGGGTCAGTACTGAGGGAGTGCTGCACTGTCAGAGGGTCAGTACTGAGGGAATGCCGCACTGTCAGAGGGTGTGTTCTGAGGGAGTGCTGCGCTGTCAGAGGGTCTGTACTGAGGGAGTGCTGCGCTGTCAGAGGGTCAGTACTGAGGGAGTGCTGCGCTGTCAGAGGGTCAGTACTGAGGGAGCGCCGCACTGTCAGAGGGTCAGTACTGAGGGAATGCCGCACTGTCAGAGGGTGTGTTCTGAGGGAGTGCTGCACTGTCAGAGGGTCAGTACTGAGGGAGCGCCGCACTGTCAGAGGGTCAGTACTGAGGGAATGCCGCACTGTCAGAGGGTCAGTACTGAGGGAGCGCCGCACTGTCAGAGGGTCAGTACTGAGGGAGTGCTGCACTGTCAGAGGATCAGTACTGAGGGAGTGCTGCACTGTCAGAGAGTCCGTACTGAGGTAGTGCGGCACTGTCAGAGAGTCAGTACTGAGGGAATGCTGCACTGTCAGAGGGTCAGTACTGAGGGAATGCTGCACTGTCAGAGGGTCAGTACTGAGAGTGCTCCACTGTCAGAGGGTCAGTACTGAGAGTGCTGCGCTGTCAGAGGGTCAGTACTGAGGGAGCGCCGCACTGTCAGAGGGTGTGTTCTGAGGGAGTGCTGCGCTGTCAGAGGATCAGTACTGAGAGTGCTGCGCTGTCAGAGGGTCAGTACTGAGGGAGTGCTGCACTGTCAGAGGGTCAGTACTGAGAGTGCTGCGCTGTCAGAGGGTCAGTACTGAGGGAATGCCGCACTGTCAGAGGGTCAGTACTGAGAGTGCTGCGCTGTCAGAGGGTCAGTACTGAGGGAATGCCGCACTGTCAGAGGGTGTGTTCTGAGGGAGCGCTGCCCTGTCAGAGGGTCAGTACTGAGGGAGTGCTGCACTGTCAGAGGGTCAGTACTGAGGGAATGCCGCACTGTCAGAGGGTGTGTTCTGAGGGAGTGCTGCGCTGTCAGAGGGTCAGTACTGAGGGAGTGCTGCACTGTCAGAGGGTCAGTACTGAGGGAATGCCGCACTGTCAGAGGGTGTGTTCTGAGGGAGTGCTGCGCTGTCAGAGGGTCAGTACTGAGGGAATGCCGCACTGTCAGAGGGTGTGTTCTGAGGGAGTGCTGCGCTGTCAGAGGGTCAGTACTGAGGGAGCGCCGCACTGTCAGAGGGTCAGTACTGAGGGAATGCCGCACTGTCAGAGGGTCAGTACTGAGGGAGCGCCGCACTGTCAGAGGGTCAGTACTGAGGGAATGCCGCACTGTCAGAGGGTGTGTTCTGAGGGAGTGCTGATGTTTGGATAGCTGTATGGAGCCTGGGGTCCGTCCTGAGGATGAGAAACGTTGTGTAAAAATGCCAATCTGTCTTTGTCTGTCTCGCTTTGTGTGTGGCAGGAAGGGGGATGAGATCTACCATCAACTGCGACGGTTGGGCTCATCGCTGGACTGGGACCGGGCCTGCTTCACCATGGACGCAGTGAGTCACCATGGAAATGGCACCACGCTCTTTACCGGCGACGAAAGGCTCGGGTGATCAGATCCTGCGCAGACACCTGTTTCAAACCCCAGCGACACACTTCCCATCCGCCACGCCCTCCTTTCTGACCGACCCCCGTCCGAGGACCTGTTGCTACCACACCTCCTGTCGGCAAAACCCTTTTTAAAACACTGGGTTAGGACACAGCTGGAACGTCGTGATGGTCCTGGGCACCGCACTCCGGGAAAGATTTCCCCCAAACCCTGGGAGAGGGTGGATTTACCCCAATGGTGCCCAGAATGTGGGACCCCAGCTGATGTGGAGTAGCCAGGATTATTGTCTTTACATCTTTACAATCTGAAAATCCATCTGTTTCCTCAAATCTATTCAGTGACTTGGCCTGCACAGCCTTGGGGGGGGGGGTGCGGTTTCGAAGATTTGCAGGTGTTTGGGGTAGGGGGAGTGGGCAGTGGGGGAAATGGGACTCATTGGATAGCTCTTGCAAAGAGCCAGCACAGGGACAACGGCCCGAGTGCCCCACCTCCATCGGTATCGTTCAGTGATTCTCACTATTTGACTTTTCTGAGCTTGGTTACGTCCTTGATCAGCGAGACGCCCATTGCGAAGCTTACTCATCTCAAACCTGAACTCACCCACACTTGCTCTCTGACACGACACGAGTGTGTGCCCAGGTATTCCTGCTGCTCAGCCTTGAGATGTGAAGAGCTGGGGTCTGGCCGTGCACAGAGAAGGGTGGGGAGGAGGAGGAGGGTGGGTGGAGTTAACCCGGCTGAAACACAGCGGATCAGCAGCAGGGGGCGCTGGTAGACTGCATGGCAAAGGCCCGGGCGCACGCACTGACCCTCACTGGGTGCTGCCTCCGGCCCCCTCGCCAGTACTGCGGCAGGGTCTCAGCCAGATGTTGGTCTCCGTTTGGAGTCTCCCTGTGTACGCCAATTTGCCGCTGTCCCCCTCGGCCATAGGCTTGGCGTGAAGCTTTAATGCGAGCGATCCTAGGCGAGGAGGCTTCACGTCAACTCGGCGCCTTTCCCTTGACGCGTGGTCGTAGGAGCGAGGGGCTGGAGTCTCAATGCTGCTTCTTCTCTAACCCCCCCCCCCCCCACTTTGCAGGGCTACACGGAGGCTGTGACCGAGGCGTTTGTGCGGCTGCATCAAGCCGGCCTGGTGTATCGCAGCCGGAGGCTGGTGAACTGGTCGTGTGCCCTGGGTTCCGCCATTTCTGACATCGAGGTACAAATGCGGTCGGGTCGGTTTTGAACGATGGCGACGGCAACAAGAAAACAGCAGGCCCGCCCGCCCTACAACGTCCCACGGGCGGGGCGTTTCTGGGCGAAGCCCTGTGACCGACTTGAGAGGTGGAGAGAGGGAATCCCACAGCGTCAGTTCTCGGCAGCTGAAGGCGTGGCCGCCAATGGAGAAGCGATTAAAACCAGAGGGCAACAGATGGCAGATATCTGGGAGGGTCGGGGGCGATCACAGAGACTGGGGAGGCCGAGGGGGGAAGGTGGGGTTTTCGTTTGGGGGGCGGGGGGTGGACAGGCAATGTACCTCATGGAGGGCAATGTGACTTGACGTGCGTTTGGACACGTGGCAGCAGAGATTTGGCCAGTCTCGGCTTCAGGGAGGGTAGGGCGCGGAGACCAGCTCTGGAATAGTTGAGTCCAGAGGTAGCGAAGGCATGGGTGAGGGCGGTTGGGCTGAGGCAGGGGCGATGTTACGAAGATGGATGTAGTCGGTCTTGAGCCTGTTGGGGCGCTCCCCCCCCCCCCCCCCCCCCCGAGGTGGCCAGCCATCTGGGTTCAGCCTCTGTTGCCAGGGAGAGGAACGGTCGCTCAGGGAACAGAGTTTGTGGCGGCCCAAGAGACGATGGCTTCTGTCGTTTTGAGTGGGAGGGAACTGGGTGTTGTTCGGTGGGAGGCAAGTGACAGCATGCGAAAATTCGAGCAGGAAGCAGTTCCTCATGCAAAGGGTGGAGGAGAACCTGGGGCAAGGCCCTGGCAGGAATGGCTGGAGATTTCGAGGCTCGGCATCAATGCATTTCAGTTACATTAGGGAAAGGATTCGCAACTCAGCTGACTGGAGTTGAGTTGTAAATCCAGTTGGAGCGTGGAGCAGGCCTGAGGGGCCGAATGGCCTCTTCCTGCTCTTGTATCAAGCCGAAGTTGTGCGGTCCTCTCTTACTCAGTGGAAGGTTTTAATCACCCACTCCGCCCTTCATTACCTCTTTCCTGCTCACCCTGTGCCTGGTCTTAAACTTACAGGTGGAGAGCCGTGAGCTGAGGGGCCTCAGCTATATCACCGTCCCCGGTTACCAGGAGAAGGTGACATTTGGCGAGCTGGTTCACTTCGCCTACTTGACGGAAGATTCCGGTAGGTTTCTGGGTGACATGTAGCCAAGTGTTTGGTGGAGTGGGAGCTTGGAGCATCAGACACCGCCCTCGAACTGAGGGAGTTGCTCGGTTGTTTCAGAGCCAACCACGTTGCCGTGGGAGCCTAGAGTCACATGTAGGCCAGACCGGGTAAGGGCGGCAGATTTCCTTCATTAGGGAACCTGATGGGTTTTTTAGGAAAAGCAATGGTCGTTTTCTGGGCAACGTTTCTGAGACTAGCTTCGAATTTTGGATTTTATTCATTGAGTTTTGATAGTGGGGTTTGGTCCCACGTCCTCAGAGCGCTGGCGTTGACCTCTGGATTGCTCATCCAGTGACCTCACTGTCTCTTCCTGACCACCTTCTCGAGGGCAATCGAGGATGAGCATCAAATATTGGCCACGTTCGGACCTCATCAAAGAGTAAGCAAAAGATATAGCGCGCCACCCTGCACATTTGAGGCTTGACCTCAAGTCCCATTGGTTTGTTGGTACTGGGTAGGAGTGTGGGTGACCAATCTTGAGCCACGTTATTGCAGGGCGCGGGGTGAAATGTTTGTGCCGCCTCCCTCCGCCCACCCCAAACACCACCACTCGCTTTTTTTCTCTGTTTAGGTGAGGAGGTTGTCGTGGCAACGACACGGCCAGAGACCATGTTGGGCGACGTCGCAGTGGTGGTCCACCCAGACGATGGCCGGTATACGGTGAGGCGGGTGGGGTGAGCTGGGCTAGGCGGCAGGTCGAGGAGAGTCGCGCAGTAGCCGAATTATCAGCTTCAGATCAGAACCGAGAAAATTAATGGGGGCGGAATGCTCTACTTAACGCATCTTACCACTCTCTCCCACTGCCCTCCCCTGCCCCTCTCTCTCGGCCCCCCTGCCTCGCTCTTGGCCCCCCCTGCCTCTCTCTCTCGGCCCCCCTGCCTCTCTCTCGGGCCCCCCTGCCTCTCTCTCGGGCCCCCCTGCCTCTCTCTCGGGCCCCCCTGCCTCTCTCTCGGGCCCCCCTGCCTCTCTCTCGGGCCCCCCTGCCCCTCTCTCGGGCCCCCCTGCCCCTCTCTCGGGCCCCCCTGCCTCTCTCTCGGGCCCCCTTGCCTCTCTCTCGGGCCCCCTTGCCTCTCTCTCGGGCCCCCCCGCCTCTCTCTCGGGCCCCCCCGCCTCTCTCTCGGGCCCCCCCGCCTCTCTCTCGGGCCCCCCCGCCTCTCTCTCGGGCCCCCCCGCCTCTCTCTCGGGCCCCCCCGCCTCTCTCTCGGGCCCCCCTGCCTCTCTCTCGGGCCCCCCTGCCTCTCTCTCGGGCCCCCCTGCCTCTCTCTCGGGCCCCCCTGCCTCTCTCTCGGGCCCCCCTGCCTCTCTCTCGGGCCCCCCTGCCTCTCTCTCGGGCCCCCCTGCCTCTCTCTCGGGCCCCCCTGCCTCTCTCTCGGGCCCCCCTGCCTCTCTCTCGGGCCCCCCTGCCTCTCTCTCGGGCCCCCCTGCCTCTCTCTCGGGCCCCCCTGCCTCTCTCTCGGGCCCCTGAATTCAGTCCTTGATTATTGTTGACCCACTCTCACTCTCAGGCACCCTCCGTGCATTCCCTGGTTGGTTCTATCGAACTCCCCCAGTGCTGACTCCCATCCCTGCTCTGCCAGTTTTGACACAGGGCATAGTTCCTGGTTTGTGGAGGTCCGGGTTCGGAGTACGGCCGGTAATTGGAATGGACACTTAGCGATGAATAGCCCTTTCACTAACCTCGCCCTCTTCTTCCTCCCCCTCAGCACCTCGTGGGGAAGCAGATCCGTCATCCCTTCACGGGCCGTCTGCTGCCCATTCTCACCGACACACTGGTCGACCGCGAGTTCGGCACAGGTAACAGCAGAGAAAGAAATCGCGTTCCGGTACGATTCATCACTGGGGAGCATTGAAACGGGCAGTGGGGAGTGTGCGTGGCGATGCTGGCCCATAGGTTTGGGGGTCCCCTGGGGGCTTGTGGTGTTGTCTCCCGTGCCCATGCAGGGGTCTGCGGGGACTGTTGTGAATTTGCTCCCCCAGAGAGCAATGGGGGACTGTGGGGCCTTGAATGTGTTCAATGCTGAGTTCGACAGACGTTTGTTCGACGGGGAAGTCGAGGGCAGGCAGCTGGAGGGCAGCACGGTGGCACCGTGGTTAGCACTGCTGCCTCACAGCGCCAGGGACCCAGGTTCAATTCCGGCCTTGGGTGACTCTCTCTGTGGAGTTGACACTTTTCCCCGTGTCTGCGTGGGTTTCCTCCGGGTGCTCCGGTTTCCTCCCACAGTCCAAAGATGTGCGGGTTAGGTGGGGTTACGGGGATAGGGTGGGTGATGGCCTGGGTGGGTTCCTCTTTTGGAGGGTTGGTGCAGACTCGATGGGCCAAACGCCCTCCTGCTGCACTGTAGGAATTCTATGGAGTTCAGGCTAAAATCGGATCAGCCCTGATCTAATTGAATGGCGGCGAAGGCTTGAGGGGCTGAATGGCCCACTCCTGATCCTATTTACTTGTAGTCTGACCTTTTGGAGATGCTAACTCTTGGGATCTGTGAAGCCCCATATGATGCTGACCCTTTGCTAGCCCGGCACAGACCCAGCATCCCACAGGGGCAGCGCTGTGCTGCACTGTTGTGCCGCCGATCATTGTCCAGTGTGGCGTTGGCATGGTGATTAGTGCGCAGGGCAGTGGGTAGTTCCTATCCTGACTTGGTCATCCCCCTTCCCGACAGGTGCTGTGAAGGTGACTCCTGCTCATGACTACACTGACTTCGAGCTCGGCCTGAAACACCAGCTCCCTCAAATCTCCGTCTTCAACGAGGATGGGAACATGGCAACCGAGAGCGGAGACTGGCTGCAGGTAACGGAAACGGCAGCGGATCAGTAACCGGACCGGGTATGGAGTGAATGAAGGGGCGAGAGGTATATGGGAGGGGGAGAGGGGGGGAATGTGGGGGTTGAAAGGAGAGCAGATGGGGGAACGGGGCAAGCAAGGGGAAGAGTGAGTGGGTGAACGAGCGGATAGTGCAAGGAGGAGTGCGGTGCCGAGTGAGGTAACGTGAGGAGAGGAATGGGCAGTACGGTGGCACAGTAGTGGGAACTGCTGCCTCATAGCGCCAGAGACTGATTCAGTTACAGCCTTGGGTGACTGTGTGGCGTTTGTACATCCTCCCCGTACCTGCGTGGGTTTCCTGCCACAGTCCAGAGATCTCTGGGTTAGCTGGATTGGCCTTGATGATTTGTCCCTTAGTGTCCAGAGATGTGCAGATTAGGTGGGTGACGGGGATAGGCCAAGGGCGTAGGCCTAAGTAGGGTGTCCTTTCAGAGGGTTGTGGCAGACTCGGTAGGCCGAAAAGCCTCCTGCACAGTATGGATTCTATGAAATCCCCCCCCCCCAGCTTTGCCACAGCCCACACCTCCTCACCTTACTCACCCCCTTAAGGTAGCACAGTGGTTAGCACAGTCACTTCACAGCTCCAGGGTCCCAGGTTCGATTCCCGGTTTGGGTCACCGTTCTCCCCGTGTGTGCGTGGGTTTCCTCCGGGTGCTCCGGTTTCCTCCCACAGTCCAAGGATGTGCAGGTTAGATGGATTGGCCGTGCTAAATTGCCCTTGGTGTCCAAAGAAAAAGCTTAGGTGGGGTTGCTAGGTTACGGGGATAGGGTGGAGGTGTGGCTTAAGTAGGGTGCTCTTTCTAAGGGCCGGTGCAGATGAGATGGGCCAAATGGCCGCCTTCTGCACTGTAAATTCTGAGTATAACCTGAACTCCCACACCTCGCAAACTCCCTCACCTCGCAAACGCCCTCACCTCGCGCATCCCTCATCTCGCACAATCCCTTACCTCGCTTACCCCCTCACAACCCACACTCCCTCACCTCATTCACCTCCTTATAACCCACACTCGCTCACCTCACGCACTCCCTCACAGTTGACACTCCCTCACCTCACTCACCCCCTCACAGCTCACACTTCCTTGCCTCGCTCACCCCTTTATAACCCACATTCCCTCACCTCGCGCACTCCCTCACAGCCCACAATCCCTCAACTCGCGCACTCCCTCACAGCTGACATCCCTCCCTCACACACACCCACACAGCCATAACTCCTTCATCTTGCACACCCCCTCACAGCCCACACTCCCTCCTGTGTGCACCTCCTCACAGGCCACACTCCCTCCTTCGCACACCTCCTCACAGGCCACACTCCCTCACCTTGTGCACCCCTCACAGCCCACACTCCCTCACCTCGCGCACCACCTCACAGCCCACACTCCCTCCTTTGTGCACCTCCTCACAGGCCACACTCCCTCCTTCGCACACCTCCTCACAGGCCACACTCCCTCACCTTGTGCACCCCTCACAGCCCACACTCCCTCACCTTGTGCACCCCTCACAGCCCACACTCCCTCACCTCGCGCACCACCTCGCAGCCCACACTCCCTCCTTTGTGCACCTCCTCACAGGCCACACTCCCTCCTTCGCACACCTCCTCACAGGCCACACTCCCTCCTTCGCACACCTCCTCACAGGCCACACTCCCTCACCTTGTGCACCCCTCACAGCCCACACTCCCTCACCTTGTGCACCCCTCACAGCCCACACTCCCTCACCTCGCGCACCACCTCACAGCCCACACTCCTTCCCCTCGCGCACCACCTCACAGGCCACACTCCCTCCTTTGCGCACCTCCTCAGGCCACAGTCCCTCCTTCGCGCACCACCTCACAGCCCACACTCCCTCCTTCGCGCACCTCCTCACAGCCCACACTCCCTCCTTCGCGCACCTCCTCACAGCCCACACTCCCTCCTTCGCGCACCTCCTCACAGGCCACACTCCCTCCCTCGTGCACCTCCTCACAGCCCAGACTCCCTCCCTCGTGCACCACCTCACAGCCCACAGTCCCTCCTTCGCATACCACCTCCTCAGGCCACACTCCCTCCTTCACGCACCCCCTCACAGCCCACACTCTCTCACCTCGCGCACCACCTCACAGCCCACACTCCCTCACCTCGCGCACCACCTCACAGCCCACACTCCTTCCCCTCGCGCACCACCTCACAGGCCACACTCCCTCCTTTGCGCACCTCACAGCCCACACTCCCTCCTTCGCACACCACCTCACAGGCCACACTCCCTCCCTCGTGCACCACCTCACAGGCCACACTCCCTCCTTTGCGCACCTCACAGCCCACACTCCCTCCTTCGCGCACCACCTCACAGCCCACACTCCCTCACCTCGCGCACCACCTCACAGCCCACACTCCCTCACCTCGCGCACCACCTCACAGCCCACACTCCCTCACCTCGCGCACCACCTCACAGCCCACACTCCTTCCCCTCGCGCACCACCTCACAGGCCACACTCCCTCCTTTGCGCACCTCACAGCCCACACTCCCTCCTTCGCACACCTCCTCACAGGCCACACTCCCTCCCTCGTGCACCACCTCACAGCCCAGACTCCCTCCCTCGTGCACCTCCTCACAGCCCAGACTCCCTCCCTCGTGCACCACCTCACAGCCCACAGTCCCTCCTTCGCGTACCACCTCCTCAGGCCACACTCCCTCCTTCACGCACCCCCTCACAGGCCACACTGCCTCACCTCTGGTGCTGTCTCTCTCTCTCTCTCTCTCTCTCTGTGTTTAGGGTGTGAAGCGATTTGAGGCCCGTGAGTTGGTAATGGCGGCACTGTCAGAGCGAGGTCTGTATCGTGGTGTCAAGGAGCACCCCATGGTGTTGCGCTTGTGCAGGTAAGGAGACATGCTGGGTGAACACTGCCTGACTACATGGAGAGTTGGTTAGGTAGCAGGCCGGGTGGTGCCGGACATGTCCCGGCGGTGCTAAAAGACCATAAAGACAGAATTAGGCCACTCGGCCCATCGAGTCTGCTCCGCCATTCAATCATGGCTGATATTTTCTCCTGCCTTTCCCCATAACCCCTTATTGATCAAGAACCTATCTAGCTCTGTCTTAAAGACACTCAGTGATTTGGCCTCCACAGCCTTCTGCGGCAAAGAGTTCCACAGATTCACCACCCTCTGGCTGAAAAGAATCCATCCTCATGTCCGCATTAAAGGATCGTCCCTTTAGTCTGAGATGGTGTCCTCTGGTTCTAGTTTTTCCTCCAAATGGAAACATCCTCTCCACATTTTCTCTATCCAGGCGGTGCTGGCCCTCTTCCCTCCCTCCCCGGTCTCCACATTCTCTCTATCCAGGCGGTGCCTGCCCTCTTCCCTCCCTCCCCGGTCTCCACATTCTCTCTATCCAGGTGGTGCTGGCCCTCGTCCCTCCCTCCCCGGTCTCCACATTCTCTCTATCCAGGCGGTGCCTGCCCTCTTCCCTCCCTCCCCGGTCTCCACATTCTCTCTATCCAGGCGGTGCCTGCCCTCTTCCCTCCCTCCCCGGTCTCCACATTCTCTCTATCCAGGCAGTGCCGGCCCTCTTCCCTCCTTCCCCGGTCTCCACATTCTCTCTATCCAGGCGGTGCCTGCCCTCTTCCCTCCCTCCCCGGTCTCCACATTCTCTCTATCCAGGCGGTGCTGGCCATCTTCCCTCCCTCCCTGGTCTCCACATTCTCTCTATCCAGGCGGTGCTGGCCCTCTTCCCTCCCTCCCCGGTCCCCTGATTGACATCTACTCCATTTTCTTGCAGTCGATCTGGCGATGTGGTCGAACCGCTCTTGAAGAGCCAGTGGTATGTTAAGTGTCAGGAACTTGCAGAGGAAGCAATGGCGGTGAGTGAAATTTCCTGAAACACGTGAAAAATAAAAATAAAAAGATTTTGGTAGACAATGGGAGCAGTCTGACCCACTGTCCCACCCAGTCCCAGAGGGGGAAAGGATAGTGTCTGACCCACTGTCCCACCCAGTCCCAGAGGGGGAAAGGACAGTGTCTGACCCACTGTCCCACCCAGTCCCAGAGGGGGAAAGGACAGTGTCTGACCCACTGTCCCACCCAGTCCCAGAGGGGGAAAGAACATAAGAACTAGGAACAGGAGTAGGCCATCTGGCCCCTCGAGCCTGCTCCGCCATTTAATGAGATCATGGCTGATCTTTGTGGACTCAGCTCCACTCTCCGGCCCGTACACCATATCCCCGAATCCCTTTATTCTTTAGAAAGGTATCTATCTTTTTCTTAAAAATGTTTAAAGAAGGAGCCTCAACTGCTTCACTGGGCAAGGAATTCCAGCGATTCACAACCCTTTGGGTGAAGAAGTTCCTCCTACACTCCGTCCTAAATCTACTTCCCCTTATTTTGAGGCTATGCCCCCTAGTTCTGCTTTCCCCGGCCAGTGGAAACAACCTGCCCGCATCTATCCTATCTATTCCCTTCATAATTTTATATGTTTCAATAAGATCCCCCCGCATCCTTCTAAACTCCAATGAGTACAGTCCCAGTCTACTCAACCTCTCGTCATAATCTAATCCCCTCAACTCTGGGATCAACCTAGTGAATCTCCTCTGCACTCCCTCCAGTGCCAATATGTCCTTTCTCAGGTAAGGAGACCAAAACTGAACACAATACTCCAGATGTGGCCTCACCAACACCCTATACAATTGCAGCATAACCTCCCTAGTCTTGAACTCCATCCCTCTAGCAATGAAAGACAAAACTCGATTAGCCTTCTTAATCACCTGTTGCACCTGCACACCAACTTTTTGCGACTCGTGCACCAGCACACCCAGGTCCCTCTGCACAGCAGCATGTTTTAACATCTTACCGTTTAAATAATCCATTCTGCTGTTATTCCTCCCAAAATGGATAGCCTCACACTTGGCAACATTGAATTCCATCTGCCAGACCCTAGCCCATTCACCTAACCTATCCAAATCCTTCTGCAGATTTCCGGTATCCTCTGCACTTTTTGCTTTACCACTCATCTTAGTGTCGTCTGCAAACTTTGACACATTGTACTTGGTCCCCAACTCCAAATCGTCTATGTAAATTGTGAACAACTGCGGGCCCAACACTGATCCTTGAGGGACCCCACTAGTTACAGGTTGCCAACCAGAGAAACACCCATTTACCCCACTCTCTGCTTTCTGTTAGTTAACCAATCCTCTACCCATGCTACCACTTTACCCTCAATGCCATGCATCTTTAGTTTATGCAGCAACCTTTTGTGTGGCACCTTGTCAAAAGCTTTCTGGAAATCCAGATATGCCACATCCATTGGCTCCCCGTTATCTACCGCACTGGTAATGTCCTCAAAAAATTCTACCAAATTAGTCAGACACGACCTACCCTTTGTGAACCCATGCTGTGCCTGCCCAATGGGACAATTTCCCTCCAGGTGCCCCGCTATTTCCTCCTTAATGATAGATTCCAGCATTTTCCCTACAACCGAAGTTAAGCTTACCGACCTATAATTACCCGCTTTCTGCCGACCTCCTTTTTTAAACAGTGGTGTCGCGTTTGCTACTTTCCAATCCTCTGGGACCACCCCAGAGTCTAGTGAATTTTGATAAATTATCACTAGTGCGTTTACAATTTCCCTAGCCATCTCTTTTAACACTCTGGGATGCATCCCATCAGGGCCAGGAGACTTGTCTACCTTTAGCCCCATTAGCTTGCCCAATACTGCCTCCTTAGTGATTACAATCATCTCAAGGTTTCACCTATCATATCTTTATCTCCATCAGTCACTGGCATGTTATTTGTGTCCTCCACTGTGAAGACTGACCCAAAAAACTTGTTCAGCTCCTCAGCCATTTCCCCGTCTCCTATTATTAAATCTCCCTTCTCATCTTCCAAAGGACCAATATTTACCTTAGCCACTCTTTTTTTGTCTTATATATTTGAAGAAGCTTTTACTATCTGCTTTTATGTTCTGAGCCAGTTTACTTTCATAGTCTACCTTACTCTTCTTTATAGCTTTTTTAGTAGCTTTCTGTTGTCCCCTAAAGACTTCCCAGTCCTCTAGTCTCCCACTAATTTTTACCACTTTGTATGTTTTTTCCTTCAATTTGATACTCTCCCTCACCTCCTTCGATATCCACGGTCGATTCTTCCCCTTTCTACCGTCTTTCTTTTTTGTCGGTATGAACCTTTCCTGAACACTGTGAAAGATCGCTCGGAAGGTTCTCCACTGTTCCTCAACTGCTTCACCATGAAGTCTTTGCTCCCAGTCTACCTTAGCTAGTTCTTCTCTCATCCCATTGTAATCGCCTTTGTTTAAGCACAAAACACCAGTGTTTGATTTTACCTTGTCATCCTCCAACTGTATTTTAAATTCCACCATATTGTGGTCGCTCTTTCCAAGAGGATCCCGAACTATGAGATCATGAATCAATCCTGCCTCATTACACAGGACCAGATCTAGGACCGCTTGTTCCCTTGTAGGTTCCATTACATACTGTTCCAGGAAATTATTCCGGGCACATTCTATAAACTCCTCCTCAAGGCTGCCTTTACCAACCTGGTTAGGAAACCTGGAGAAAGGACAGTGTCTGACCCACCCACCCAGTCCGTTGTGTGGGAATGGGGGGGAGGGGGGGCACAGTTGGGTTATGGATGAGTTTTGACCCTGTGCTAAGGGAAGGATTCATTTCACACTCGGCCATGTTGGTGGGTTATCTTCGTTTGCCAGACACCGGGAAGCGGTGGGTGGTATGTTTGTGGGCATGCTGTACTGGCTCTGCTATACAAACCAGTCGGGCTTGGGCTGTCTCAATGGCTGTGCAGAGGATGCTGCCTCCGATTGCCTGCCTGATGCCTGTTGCTGGCAACTCACTGCCTGCTCTTTAACATTCCTCTGCCCTGTAGGCCGTGGACCGAGGACAGTTGAGCTTCATACCTGCATCCCTGCACAAGACCTGGCACAGCTGGCTCGCCAACATCAGGTCAGTGCTTGGGGTTGGAGGGTGGGTGGGTAGATGGATGGCAGAGTGTGTGGAGAAGAGCTGGGACGCAGACCGCAGGGATCACCCTCTGCCTGTCCACGCCTGATGTAGCCCCATTTACTCCCCGGCTCTTCTTTGAAATTGTGGCAAGAGATCTTTTGCTATGACGTGAGAGCGCAGAGGGAGCCTTGCCTCAACCTCTCACAGGACTGCTGGCACCTCTGACAGTGCAGCAGTCCCTCTGGGATGCCGTGCAGGTTATGGTGCTCCAGTCACCGGAGTGCGACTTGAACCCGGAACCGGCTGACTCCGAGCGGGAGTGCGCGGCCCACTGCACCGCGGCCGCGGCTCAGATCTGTCAGTAGCTCCTCCGCCGGGGTGGCAGAAGATCAGTCCGATGGAGCTCAGCCATCCCAGCCCCGGGCGGCACGCGGTGCAGTGGTTAGCACTGCTGCCTCACGGTGCCGAGGATGTGGCACAGTGGTTAGCACAGCTGCCCCACGGTGCCGAGGATGTGGCACAGTGGTTAGCACTGCTGCCTCACGGTGCCGAGGATGTGGAGCAGTGGTTAGCACGGCTGCCAAGGACATGGGTGCGATCCCGGCTCTGGGTCACTGTGCACGTAAGGTTACGGGGATAGGCTGGGGGAGGGAACCTCGGTACAGGGCTCTGTTGGAGGGTCGGTGCAGACTTGATGGGCGAAATGGCCTCCTCCTGCACTGTCGGGATTCTATGGCTCTTTGTTCCCACGCTGCGAGGAGCATGCGACTGGATTGAAAAGAAAGGCCACGTCTGCGTTTCTGTGCTGGCTGACAATCACCTCAGGAAGGCCAAAGCTCTTCAGAGTCGGTGAAATCCTTTCTGAAGCTTAGCCGTTGGGATATAGGGAGAACTGAGGAGTGTCACCAAGGTGGGGGGAGGGGTGTCTACTTCCCTGTCAACCCAGATACCACCTGGAGAGAGAGGGCGTGTGTGTGGGGTTAAAGGTGTTGAGTAGGTCAGGGAACAGCTGGGCAAAATACTGCAGAGGTTGGAAATCTGAAATAAAACCTGAACAGGCTGGATAAGCTCAGCAGGTCCAGCAGTGGCTATGACGAGGGAAACAAGAGTTCACGCTTCGAATCCATATGACCGCCGAGGGACTCGAAATGTCAACTCTGTTTTCCTCTCTCTCCACGGTTGCTGCCTGACCTGCCGAATTTGTCCAGCATTTTCTGCTTGACCCTGAGGCAGGTTCAGAGGGACCCGAGGAGGGGGGTTTATTATTTAATCGGTTCACTGAGAAACCATTGTGGCAGCTGGTGTCAAATTGTGATGATGGTTCAAATGAAACACGTCATCATCACAGCGCAGTTATAGACGATCATTAAAACCCAAATAATAAAGCATTGCTCACCGATAAACCCCTGAGAAAACAAACAATTAGAATACGTTTCAAAATGCAGGTCTCCTTAATTTACAGAATAACACCGAAATATTAAACGCAATCTGCATTTGTATTAAATTCTTAATAATAATCTTTATTGTCACAAGTAGGCTTACATTAACACTGTAATGAAGTTACTGTGAAAAGCCCTTAGTCGCCACATTCCGGCGCCTGTTCGGGGAGGCTGACACGGGAATTGAACCGTGCTGCTGGCCAGCCTTGGTCTGCTTTCAAAGCCGGCGATTTAGCCCAGTGTGCTAACCCAGCCCCTATTCCTTGTTTTCCAGCGATTGGTGCGTTTCTCGACAACTCTGGTGGGGCCACCGGATTCCAGCCTATCGCGTCACCTTCACCGGCTCACATGACCTGGAGGTGGGGGTGAACCGGGAACTTGTACCCCCAGGGGAGATGGTCCCTGTCCAACAGGAAAAGACTTGGACCAAACCACTGAGGGTAAGATGGAAAACGCAGGGAGTGAAGGCGCGGTATTTATAAACCTGGAACCAGAGCAAGGCCGGCGGGGGGGGGGGGGGGGGGGGAGGAAGGAAGGAAGGAAGGGAGGGAGGGAGGTGGGGGGGGGGGGGGAAGGAAGGGAGGGAGGGAGGTGGGGGGGGAGGGAGGGAAGGAGTAGGTGGGGGATTCAAAATTCAGGGTGGGGATCGGAGACGGTGTTTGGGGGGGGGGGGAGAGGGGTGATGTTGGGGCTGTGCTGGGGGTTGGAGGGGCGATGGGGGTGGGGGAGAGAGGAGGAGCCGTGGGCAGAGTCACGGGATGGAGGGACGTGGGGAGGGAGGCT